>NW_025725308.1:370000-375000 GCF_021461395.2 Schistocerca americana | reverse complement strand
ACCTCGTCCCGGCCTGCACCGTCGGCGGCTGGCCCAATCCTCTTCAGCGCCAGGAGACGGGACCGGCGAAGTGTTGGCCCCATCCATCGGCATGATGGGATGCCGAGGCCTCCCTGGGCTACAGGAGCGTGGAAGTAGCCCAGGGGAGTGTCCGCCGGAAGGCGGAACCATCTCCTGACGGCGGCACGGATGGTCACATCTGCCGCTTTCAACGCACCCACTCGGGTGCGGCTGAGGGCCAGCCCATGGTACAGGCCAGGCAGAAGTACGGTGGTGAGGGCGTGGAGGCGCTGTTGCGGCTTGAGCGGAGCTCGGGAGATGACGTCCAGCTGCTCCACCAGGTGGCGTCGTGGGTTGAAAACGCAGCGACCAGCGGTGGAGAATTGCAGTCCCAGGTACCGGAAGGTTTCACCCACACGTAGGGCGGGCACGGTGGCGTTGCCCGCTTTGAAGGTAACGTCGGCGTCGACCTTCACCTTCTTGTCGCGCCCAGACGCGACAAAGGCGAGGGTGAAACACTTCCGGGCGTTGATCTGCAGCCCCAGATGGGCGAGGGCTGCGACGGCTGCGTCGATGAGGGACTGCAATCCCCTCGCGGTCGATGCAAAAAGCAGGACGTCATCTGCGAAGGCCGCAGCGTTAACTCTGCGACCAAGGATCCGAGCTCCGATGTGGGAGGGAAGTTGACTCAAAACATAGTCCACCGCAAAATTGAAAAGGAGGGGGGAGAGGGGGTCACCCTGACGCACACCCCTAGCCGGCTGCAGGGGCACGCCCACGTCGGCGCCGCCCGCTATCACCGTCGTGCTACCCTCGTAACACCTTTCGACGTACTCAATAAAGCAATCCGGCAGGCCATGAGCCCTCAGCACGGGGCGGAGGGCGGCATGGTCCACCGAATCGAACGCTTTAGAGACGTCGATCGATGCCACAAAAACAGAGCGACAGGAGCGGACTGCGTCGGTGAGAGCAGTGTCCAAGATGAAGGTGTTTTCCAACATCCCATCCCGGGGGATGAATGCCCGCTGACGTTCGTCCACAGCACATGCACGCATCAGGCGTGACGCGAGAACCTTGTGAAAGGTCCGCGCCAACACCGAGCAGACCGTAATGGGGCGAAAGTCAGCGGGGGATGTTGGTGCAGCCGTTTTGGGGAGAAGTGACGTCCGGGCGCGAAGCAGACGCTCGGGGAGGGCGCGGGCCAGGAGGAAGAGGTTCAAGAGTTTCACCAGGACTTCATGCGGCAGGCGCCGCAGCTCCGCTGGAGTCAGGCCGTCCGGCCCGGCTGCCGATCCCCTGGGCGGCAAGGCAGCAGCGACCTCCTCACGTGTGACCGGCCCCCATAGGCACTCAGGAGCGACAGGCTCCGAGTGCGGGAGAAGGCGGTCACGGATGAAGCCGGCGGTGGAGATCGGCTTCTTCGTGAAGAGGTCCGCCCAGAAGTCCAGCAGACCGGGGATGTCGGGTGGCGGCTGCAGCAGGGTGCCGTCCAGCAAGCCGCGCACGCAACGCGCACGCGACCTACGGAAGGCGTCCTGTGTCCGCGCGTATTCCCAGCGGCGCCGCTTGCGCTTCTGCAGCGGCGGGGCGGCAGGCGGCCGCTTGGATGGTTGGCGCGGCCGCTGTGTCCTGGTGATCGACCTCTCCCCCCTGGACCCGACCGACGCAAGGGCATCCGGGAGCATGCCCAGGATGACATCGGGCGGCGTGCCCCGCCCCAGACCAATGACTCGATCCAGGGCAGAGAAACGCTGGGCGGAAGCAGGTAGCCCCGCCAGATGCTCCCAGATGGCGGCGTCAGTCGGCCCCTCCGGCGGCGGCCCGGTGGTGTCGGCCGCGAAGTCCTCGGCTGCGTCGACGGGCGGCGCAGCGGCCTCGCCCGCGTCAGGCAGCGAGCTCGCTGCTCCACGGCGGGACGCCGGCTCTTCACCCCGACCGATCTCAAGTGCCTCCATGAATTGGCGGACAAGCTGCTTGTGGGCAGCTTGCCGCCGTCGGCACTTGATTGCCTCAAGCGTTCGGTCGGGGAACATCCTGGTAAGCTCTTGATTTACAAAGAAGAACCGGGCGTCCCTCTCCAGGAACAGTTCGGCCTCTGCCTTGGCGAGCGACAGGACTTCTTCCTCCGTCCACCTCGCGCGATGCCTCTCCGTCACGATCTCAGCGTTGGCGGCCGCAGGGTGTTGGCGGCGGCGATGGACCCCGAGACCGTTCTTCGTGGTAAAAGTGCGGTGGCACTCACTGCAAGCAAAGGGAGCTACACAAACTATCGCATTTTCGTTACGGCCGGTTGGCCGGATAGGTGCTGGGGTAGCTGGGGTGGCACCTTCAGCGGAAGGGCCACCATCTCTTGTTTCTTGTCGGCTGCCCCCAACTATAAAGGGATAATGCGAGGGGGGGCTGGTAACCCCCCCAAGCCCCTGGTGCGGTCTTCCACTCTGCAAAAATCAGCGGGCCCACGAGAAGGGGAGAAGACCGCAGGAGAGGAGAGGCTAAGAGGGCTAGGCCCATGTATTGCGCATCACTCTCCCTGTAACTATAACCCAAGGAAGGCACCTCGCAGCAGCAGCACGACTACATCAAGACCGCACTTCGAAAAGCCAAGTCCGGATGCAGCCACACCGCCGCCACTTGGCCAGATTAAGAGAAGTCATAGTTAACTCACGCCGTTTACCCGCGCCTTGCTTGAATTTCTTCACGTTGACATTCAGAGCACTGGGCAGAAATCACATTGCGTCAACACCCGCTAGGGCCATCGCAATGCTTTGTTTTAATTAGACAGTCGGATTCCCCCAGTCCGTGCCAGTTCTGAGTTGATCGTTGAATGGCGGCCGAAGAGAATCCGCGCACCCGCGCGCCCCCGGAGGAGCACGCTAAGGCGGACGCGGCCTCGCAGCAAGGAAGATCCGTGGGAGGCCAAGGCACGGGACCGAGCTCGGATCCTGCACGCAGGTTGAAGCACCGGGGCGCGAACGCCGCGCAGGCGCGCGCATCCTGCACCGCCGGCCAGCACGAGGCCAACCAACGGCGAGAGCAGACCACGCCCGCGCTAAACGCCCGCACTTACCGGCACCCCTACGGCACTCACCTCGCCCAGGCCCGGCACGTTAGCGCTGACCCACTTCCCGACCAAGCCCGACACGCCCCGATCCTCAGAGCCAATCCTTATCCCGAAGTTACGGATCCAATTTGCCGACTTCCCTTACCTACATTATTCTATCGACTAGAGGCTCTTCACCTTGGAGACCTGCTGCGGATATGGGTACGAACCGGCGCGACACCTCCACGTGGCCCTCTCCCGGATTTTCAAGGTCCGAGGGGAAGATCGGGACACCGCCGCAACTGCGGTGCTCTTCGCGTTCCAAACCCTATCTCCCTGCTAGAGGATTCCAGGGAACTCGAACGCTCATGCAGAAAAGAAAACTCTTCCCCGATCTCCCGACGGCGTCTCCGGGTCCTTTTGGGTTACCCCGACGAGCATCTCTAAAAGAGGGGCCCGACTTGTATCGGTTCCGCTGCCGGGTTCCGGAATAGGAACCGGATTCCCTTTCGCCCAACGGGGGCCAGCACAAAGTGCATCATGCTATGACGGCCCCCATCAACATCGGATTTCTCCTAGGGCTTAGGATCGACTGACTCGTGTGCAACGGCTGTTCACACGAAACCCTTCTCCGCGTCAGCCCTCCAGGGCCTCGCTGGAGTATTTGCTACTACCACCAAGATCTGCACCGACGGCGGCTCCAGGCAGGCTCACGCCCAGACCCTTCTGCGCCCACCGCCGCGACCCTCCTACTCGTCAGGGCTTCGCGGCCGGCCGCAAGGACCGGCCATGACTGCCAGACTGACGGCCGAGTATAGGCACGACGCTTCAGCGCCATCCATTTTCAGGGCTAGTTGCTTCGGCAGGTAAGTTGTTACACACTCCTTAGCGGATTCCGACTTCCATGGCCACCGTCCTGCTGTCTTAAGCAACCAACGCCTTTCATGGTTTCCCATGAGCGTCGATTCGGGCGCCTTAACTCGGCGTTTGGTTCATCCCACAGCGCCAGTTCTGCTTACCAAAAGTGGCCCACTTGGCACTCCGATCCGAGTCGTTTGCTCGCGGCTTCAGCATATCAAGCAAGCCGGAGATCTCACCCATTTAAAGTTTGAGAATAGGTTGAGGTCGTTTCGGCCCCAAGGCCTCTAATCATTCGCTTTACCGGATGAGACTCGTACGAGCACCAGCTATCCTGAGGGAAACTTCGGAGGGAACCAGCTACTAGATGGTTCGATTAGTCTTTCGCCCCTATACCCAGCTCCGACGATCGATTTGCACGTCAGAATCGCTACGGACCTCCATCAGGGTTTCCCCTGACTTCGTCCTGGCCAGGCATAGTTCACCATCTTTCGGGTCCCAACGTGTACGCTCTAGGTGCGCCTCACCTCGCAATGAGGACGAGACGCCCCGGGAGTGCGGAGGCCGCCGCCCCGTGAAGGGCGGGGAAGCCCCATCCTCCCTCGGCCCGCGCAAGGCGAGACCTTCACTTTCATTACGCCTTTAGGTTTCGTACAGCCCAATGACTCGCGCACATGTTAGACTCCTTGGTCCGTGTTTCAAGACGGGTCGTGAAATTGTCCAAAGCTGAAGCGCCGCTGACGGGAGCGATTATTCCGCCCGAGAGCATCCCGAGCCAACAGCGGCGCGGGTCCGGGGCCGGGCCAGGTAGGTCCGTCATCCGGGAAGAACCGCGCGCGCTTGCCGGGAGCCCGAGCGCCCAAAGGGGCGAATCGACTCCTCCAGATATACCGCCGGGCAGCCAGCCAGGACACCGGGGCTCTGCCCAACAGACGCGAACCGAGGCCCGCGGAAGGACAGGCTGCGCACCCGGGCCGTAGGCCGGCACCCAGCGGGTCGCGACGTCCTACTAGGGGAGAAGTGCGGCCCACCGCACACCGGAACGGCCCCACCCCGCGGCGAGTGGAAAGGCAACCGGACACGACCCCGCCGCGGATTGCTC
>NW_025725308.1:362500-367500 GCF_021461395.2 Schistocerca americana | reverse complement strand
AACAACTTTAATATACGCTATTGGAGCTGGAATTACCGCGGCTGCTGGCACCAGACTTGCCCTCCAATAGATACTCGTTAAAGGATTTAAAGTGTACTCATTCCGATTACGGGGCCTCGGATGAGTCCCGTATCGTTATTTTTCGTCACTACCTCCCCGTGCCGGGAGTGGGTAATTTGCGCGCCTGCTGCCTTCCTTGGATGTGGTAGCCGTTTCTCAGGCTCCCTCTCCGGAATCGAACCCTGATTCCCCGTTACCCGTTACAACCATGGTAGGCGCAGAACCTACCATCGACAGTTGATAAGGCAGACATTTGAAAGATGCGTCGCCGGTACGAGGACCGTGCGATCAGCCCAAAGTTATTCAGAGTCACCAAGGCAAACGGACCGGACGAGCCGACCGATTGGTTTTGATCTAATAAAAGCGTCCCTTCCATCTCTGGTCGGGACTCTGTTTGCATGTATTAGCTCTAGAATTACCACAGTTATCCAAGTAACGTGGGTACGATCTAAGGAACCATAACTGATTTAATGAGCCATTCGCGGTTTCACCTTAATGCGGCTTGTACTGAGACATGCATGGCTTAATCTTTGAGACAAGCATATGACTACTGGCAGGATCAACCAGGGAGCTGCGTCAACTAGAGCTGAGCAGCCGGCCGCCCGGGAGTGTGTCCCGGGGGCCCGCGCGAACACGCAAGCGTCCGCTCAATTATTCTGCAAACAGGAGGAGGCTGAGCTCCCCTGCACGATACACCTCGAAACCCTCTCAGGTCCCGGCGGCGCGCAGCGCCGTCCTAAGTACTTGGTCGGGTTCGAGAGAGGCGCAATCGCCCGGAGTTTGGCGAGTAGACGCTTTAGGTGCGACCACCCGTGCTCCCAACTGAGCTTGCCGCTGCCGACAGAGGCCCGGGAGCGTGCTGTCGTGGCATTGCCGGCGGGAGACAACACGCGCCACCTACGGTGGCCGGCAGCTCCAACGCCAGCGCCACAGAAGGACAAAAGCCCCACTTGGGTGCCGAAGCGAACTCTCCCAGCACAGCGCACGCGCCAACACGTCCGCACAGCTGCGATACAAACCACCTGCGAGAACCGCAGAGGCGACCGAGCAGCAGACGGCGTCGCGGCGCCGAGCGCCGGGCGGCGGCGCATCCTCAGCGCACACAGTCCTCAATCGGACCAGCACACTGCAGATGTCCACCGCGCTTCGCACCGGGCCCGCGAGGACCTACTTTGGCCGCACGGCGCCGCGTGCAGGGTGCGCCGGCGCGCAGCTGCGCCGCCTGCCGCCTCCGTCGGCCGGCGCGCCTGCCACTGGCCGCCCCCACCAGCCGGCTGTAGCGCGTGCGCCCACGCACCGCGCGGCCAGCACGCCGGGAGGCCCCCCCTCACCGGCCGGGGACGGTCCCACCCAGCCACCGCCGCGTATCGCTTCACACCCACATGCCATTCACGTTCGTGGGCATGGTGGGTATCGCTGAAACAACCGGTTGGTAGCTCAACCGATCGTCGCCATCACT
Organism: Schistocerca americana; assembly: GCF_021461395.2. Classification (NCBI taxonomy): domain Eukaryota; kingdom Metazoa; phylum Arthropoda; class Insecta; order Orthoptera; family Acrididae; genus Schistocerca; species Schistocerca americana. The sequence goes on along the minus strand of NW_025725308.1, from coordinate 365,981 downwards.
GATTCACCTCTAGCGAGAACAACCGCACCACAACGGTTTACCAGTTGTTCATTTGCGTAACGTCACCAGCAAACGTAGACGTCCATCGCCATTTGCAAATTCAACGATTGTTGCATGCCTGTGTCAGGTGTCACGACACACTATGTCTGCCCACATACACGCAACAACATGTGCACGCTTCGCGAACACGTGGAAGGTGGCCCCCGTACGTATGCGATGTCCATTGCGCGAACGACTGTCAACCGGCCTCTGTCGCATGTCGCAGATGTGGAACGCAGTGCACCATGCTGTCACGGTGTGTGAGAAGAGACGACTACGTCTGACAACACGCGCCACTACATCAACAGACGGCTCATGCTGATCGCCATCCAGGGCATACCACACTGCAATCCGGCTCTTATAGGGAGACGACACATAGCTGAGTGCACAACAGTTGGACCGCATGGTTCGCCGTTGTTGGCGCAGTCGTTGTACGGTCACATGTACCACGATGTATCATTCAGTACATGAGGACCAATGTGCAGTACAGTGTGTGATTTGGACGTACAACATCAGCGGACAGTTGACACAGGCCGTACCACAGCGTAGGCTAAGTGCTTCGCCATGCGAATGCCAATGAACAACTGCGAAGGGCATTGAGCATGTACGTCCTGCTGCCATCCACATTACAGTGTATCGCTGCAAGGTGTTTAACATGAAGCGATACACTGGGGACCAGGCAGTGCGAGTAGCAAACTATATTGCGGGGGTTGCAGTTAGGCAACACTACACTAATTTAACGCGTCGTATGACAATTACAGAGCGGGTTAAGGCCCAACGTGTGTTGGGTTAAGGCCCAACGTGTGTTGGGTTAAGGCCCAACGTGTGTTGGGTTAAGGCCCAACGTGTGTTGGGTTAAGGCCCAACGTGTGTTGGGTTAAGGCCCAACGTGTGTTGGGTTAAGGCCCAACGTGTGTTGGGTTAAGGCCCAACGTGTGTTGGGTTAAGGCCCAACGTGTGTTGGGTTAAGGCCCAACGTGTGTTGGGTTAAGGCCCAACGTGTGTTGGGTTAAGGCCCAACGTGTGTTGGGTTAAGGCCCAACGTGTGTTGGGTTAAGGCCCAACGTGTGTTGGGTTAAGGCCCAACGTGTGTTGGGTTAAGGCCCAACGTGGGTTGGGTTAAGGCGCAACGTGGGTTGGGTTAAGGCCCAACGTGGGTTGGGTTAAGGCGCAACGTGGGTTGGGTTAAGGCGCAACGTGGGTTGGGTTAAGGCGCAACGTGGGTTAGGTTAAGGCGCAACGTGGGTTAGGTTAAGGCGCAACGTGGGTTAGGTTAAGGCGCAATATAGGTTAGGTTAAGGCGCAATATAGGTTAGGTTAAGGCGCAATATAGGTTAGGTTAAGGCGCAATATAGGTTAGGTTAAGGCGCAATATAGGTTAGGTTAAGGCGCAATATAGGTTAGGTTAAGGCGCAACGTAGGTTAGGTTAAGGCGCAACATAGGTTAGGTTAAGGCGCAACATAGGTTAGGTTAAGGCGCAACATGGGTTAGGTTAAGGCGCAATATAGGTTAGGTTAAGGCACAATATGGGTTAGGTTAAGGCACAATATGGGTTAGGTTAAGGCACAATATGGGTTAGGTTAAGGCACAATATGGGTTAGGTTAAGGCACAATATGGGTTAGGTTAAGGCACAATATGGGTTAGGTTAAGGCACAATATGGGTTAGGTTAAGGCACAATATGGGTTAGGTTAAGGCACAATATGGGTTAGGTTAAGGCACAATATGGGTTAGGTTAAGGCACAATATGGGTTAGGTTAAGGCACAATATGGGTTAGGTTAAGGCACAATATGGGTTAGGTTAAGGCACAATATGGGTTAGGTTAAGGCACAATATGGGTTAGGTTAAGGCACAATATGGGTTAGGTTAAGGCACAATATGGGTTAGGTTAAGGCACAATATGGGTTAGGTTAAGGCACAATATGGGTTAGGTTAAGGCACAATATGGGTTAGGTTAAGGCACAATATGGGTTAGGTTAAGGCACAATATGGGTTAGGTTAAGGCACAATATGGGTTAGGTTAAGGCACAATATGGGTTAGGTTAAGGCACAATATGGGTTAGGTTAAGGCACAATATGGGTTAGGTTAAGGCACAATATGGGTTAGGTTAAGGCACAACGTGGGTTAGGTTAAGGCACAACGTGGGTTAGGTTAAGGCACAACGTGGGTTAGGTTAAGGCACAACGTGGGTTAGGTTAAGGCACAACGTGGGTTAGGTTAAGGCACAACGTGGGTTAGGTTAAGGCACAACGTGGGTTAGGTTAAGGCACAACGTGGGTTAGGTTAAGGCACAACGTGGGTTAGGTTAAGGCACAACGTGGGTTAGGTTAAGGCACAACGTGGGTTAGGTTAAGGCACAATACGGGTTAGGTTAAGGCACAATACGGGTTAGGTTAAGGCACAATACGGGTTAGGTTAAGGCACAATACGGGTTAGGTTAAGGCACAATACGGGTTAGGTTAAGGCACAATACGGGTTAGGTTAAGGCACAATACGGGTTAGGTTAAGGCACAATACGGGTTAGGTTAAGGCACAATACGGGTTAGGTTAAGGCACAATACGGGTTAGGTTAAGGCACAATACGGGTTAGGTTAAGGCACAATACGGGTTAGGTTAAGGCACAATACGGGTTAGGTTAAGGTACAATACGGGTTAGGTTAAGGCACAATACGGGTTAGGTTAAGGCACAATACGGGTTAGGTTAAGGCACAATACGGGTTAGGTTAAGGCACAATACGGGTTAGGTTAAGGCACAATATGGGTTAGGTTAAGGCACAATATGGGTTAGGTTAAGGCACAATATGGGTTAGGTTAAGGCACAATATGGGTTAGGTTAAGGCACAATATGGGTTAGGTTAAGGCACAATATGGGTTAGGTTAAGGCACAATATGGGTTAGGTTAAGGCACAATATGGGTTAGGTTAAGGCACAATATGGGTTAGGTTAAGGCACAATATGGGTTAGGTTAAGGCACAATATGGGTTAGGTTAAGGCACAACGTGGGTTAGGTTAAGGCACAACGTGGGTTAGGTTAAGGCACAACGTGGGTTAGGTTAAGGCACAACGTGGGTTAGGTTAAGGCACAACGTGGGTTAGGTTAAGGCACAACGTGGGTTAGGTTAAGGCACAACGTGGGTTAGGTTAAGGCACAACGTGGGTTAGGTTAAGGCACAATACGGGTTAGGTTAAGGCACAATACGGGTTAGGTTAAGGCACAATACGGGTTAGGTTAAGGCACAATACGGGTTAGGTTAAGGCACAATACGGGTTAGGTTAAGGCACAATACGGGTTAGGTTAAGGCACAATACGGGTTAGGTTAAGGCACAATACGGGTTAGGTTAAGGCACAATACGGGTTAGGTTAAGGCACAACGTGGGTTAGGTTAAGGCACAACGTGGGTTAGGTTAAGGCACAACGTGGGTTAGGTTAAGGCACAACG
>NW_025725308.1:342500-355000 GCF_021461395.2 Schistocerca americana | reverse complement strand
ACGCGAGCTTATGACTCGCGCTTACTGGGAATTCCTCGTTCATGGGGAACAATTGCAAGCCCCAATCCCTAGCACGAAGGAGGTTCAGCGGGTTACCCCGACCTTTCGGCCTAGGAAGACACGCTGATTCCTTCAGTGTAGCGCGCGTGCGGCCCAGAACATCTAAGGGCATCACAGACCTGTTATTGCTCAATCTCGTGCGGCTAGAAGCCGCCTGTCCCTCTAAGAAGAAAAGTAATCGCTGACAGCACGAAGGATGTCACGCGACTAGTTAGCAGGCTAGAGTCTCGTTCGTTATCGGAATTAACCAGACAAATCGCTCCACCAACTAAGAACGGCCATGCACCACCACCCACCGAATCAAGAAAGAGCTATCAATCTGTCAATCCTTCCGGTGTCCGGGCCTGGTGAGGTTTCCCGTGTTGAGTCAAATTAAGCCACAGGCTCCACTCCTGGTGGTGCCCTTCCGTCAATTCCTTTAAGTTTCAGCTTTGCAACCATACTTCCCCCGGAACCCAAAAGCTTTGGTTTCCCGGAGGCTGCCCGCCGAGTCATCGGAGGAACTGCGGCGGATCGCTGGCTGGCATCGTTTATGGTTAGAACTAGGGCGGTATCTGATCGCCTTCGAACCTCTAACTTTCGTTCTTGATTAATGAAAACATACTTGGCAAATGCTTTCGCTTCTGTTCGTCTTGCGACGATCCAAGAATTTCACCTCTAACGTCGCAATACGAATGCCCCCGCCTGTCCCTATTAATCATTACCTCGGGTTCCGAAAACCAACAAAATAGAACCGAGGTCCTATTCCATTATTCCATGCACACAGTATTCAGGCGGGCTTGCCTGCTTTAAGCACTCTAATTTGTTCAAAGTAAACGTGCCGGCCCACCGAGACACTCACTCAAGAGCACCCTGGTAGGATTGCAACGGGGTCCGCCTCGGGACGCACGAGCACGCACGAGGCGCGTCGCACGCCTTCAGCTCGCCCCACCGGCAGGACGTCCCACGATACATGCCAGTTAAACACCGACGGGCGGTGAACCAACAGCGTGGGACACAAATCCAACTACGAGCTTTTTAACCGCAACAACTTTAATATACGCTATTGGAGCTGGAATTACCGCGGCTGCTGGCACCAGACTTGCCCTCCAATAGATACTCGTTAAAGGATTTAAAGTGTACTCATTCCGATTACGGGGCCTCGGATGAGTCCCGTATCGTTATTTTTCGTCACTACCTCCCCGTGCCGGGAGTGGGTAATTTGCGCGCCTGCTGCCTTCCTTGGATGTGGTAGCCGTTTCTCAGGCTCCCTCTCCGGAATCGAACCCTGATTCCCCGTTACCCGTTACAACCATGGTAGGCGCAGAACCTACCATCGACAGTTGATAAGGCAGACATTTGAAAGATGCGTCGCCGGTACGAGGACCGTGCGATCAGCCCAAAGTTATTCAGAGTCACCAAGGCAAACGGACCGGACGAGCCGACCGATTGGTTTTGATCTAATAAAAGCGTCCCTTCCATCTCTGGTCGGGACTCTGTTTTTTTTTTTTTTTTTTTTTTTTTTTTTTTTTTTTTTTTTTTTTTTTTTTTTTTAAAAAAAAAAAAAAAAAAAAAAAAATTCTTTATTTAAATCCCAATATCATACATTATTAACCCACCACCTAAAAAACATTAGTGGGTCGAATTTTGCTATGAATTACATTTCAGCAGCATATACCTTTATCTATTACATTCTATTACTATTATTAGCTACAGGAAGTTAGTTCAATCTACAGGTAACTACATTATCTACAGGTATCTATGTGGATTACTGTTAGGCTATCAACTCTAAGCTACTTTGCTACTGGTATCTACATCCTGCAGCGTTACAGGTGTGCCAGTATATAATATAAACCTACTATTTTATGGCCGTGCCCACCGAGCTAACCCCAGTGGGCGTGCCCCTGGCACCGGGCTGGCCTTCCGACAATCGCTGCAGGTCAAAAAACAGAAACAAAAATTTCCTACACTCTACTCCTACAACCATAGTATATATTGTTATTATTTGTCGTAGTTAGTGTGCTATAGTCTAGTCGGTATGGTCACACCCTCCCCCTAATCCTGGATGCGTCGGATCCCGATCGTTGTTGACGATCGGCCAGTACGCACCCCGGCGGAATGGGATGATGCGTTGTGTCTAGAGAATTTGTGATCCTACCTACTCAATTTCCCTTCTGTATTCCCTTAGGACCTTGGCGGAAACCTCGCTAGCCAGTTTATCAATTATAGTGAAGGTGGTAGCGTCCCTAATGAGATGGAAGGTGTCTGTATTAGGTAGTGAATTTCGTAAATCCCGTGCTACGTCGTCGAAAAGCGGACACTCATAGACCACATGGTCCGGTGTGCCCAGTTCAGCACCACAGTCACACGATGGTGTCGCTCTTTTCCCGAACCGGCAAAGATATGCCGGATACGGGCCATGCCCAGTGAGGAAGTGCAGCAGTCCCTTACTTGGCTGGAAGTGTTTCATCTGTAGTCTTTCCTGTACATTTGGTAATAGTTGGTATGTTCTTCTTCCGGTCTCTTCCCCATCCCAAATTTCCTGCCAAAGTTCCATTCCCCTTCTTCTAATTGTAATTTTGTCCCCCACTCTGACTCCCATTATATCCATTGTTTTTTCTATTCTCCCCTTTTTTACCCAATACCATGCAGCCTGCTCCCTGATTTTTACATCAAGGGGGCATAGGCCCATGAGTACTAGTAATGCTCCCCCTGGAGATGTTCTATATGCCCCCACTGAACGAAGTATCATGTTTCGCTGCACCCTCCGCACGGCCATGGCAGGAACGACCCTCGTGAGCCTGTGGGCCCAGACCCCGGACCCGTAGCCCACGATGGAAACCAGGATGGTGTTATGATACAATTTGATGAGACTTGGTGGAAGATGAAAACGTCTATGGCCAATGTTGATGAGATTATTTAGCACCTCTAAAGCCCTGTGTGTAGTTGCCTCGATATGCCTGCCGAAACTCCATTTTTCATCTAATATTAGCCCTAAGTATCTAGCTTCTCGACGACGTATAACTGGCGTGCCATCCATCCTAACTGTAGGGTTTCTGACCAATTGGCCCTTTAAGAGTAGATAAGTCGATTTGTTTGGTGCTATTTTTTGCTTCGTTTTGTGGCACCATTGTGAAAGTTGTGTCATGGTTCTCTCTATCTTTGGTTCTAGTTCCTCTCGGCTCCGGCCGCCAACCAACAGGAGGAGGTCATCCGCGTAAGCTATCACCTCTAGCACATCTGCACAGCTCTCCAAGGTCTCAAGAAGAGGCTCCATATTGACATCCCAAAAGAGTGGCCCCAGGACAGAGCCCTGTGGACACCCCTTTGTTATCTTTTTGCCCACTCTACCGCTAGGGGATGATAGCCAGACCTCCCTGTCCTCACAATAGCTCCTTAGACAGCCATATAGCGGCCCTGGGCACTCCTTCTCTCGCAAGCGAGAGAAAAGCGAAGGCCACCACAGGTTGTCAAAGGCGCCACTGATGTCCACCATGATGCCAACTATATACTTATGTGTGGATGACCCGCAGACCTCAGCCGCCATGGCGATTGCATCAGACGCAGAACGCCCCGGCCTAAAGCCGAACTGCCTGCTGCTCATTCCACAAAGCACTCGGTGTGCCATCAGCCTGTCAGCCAGTAGCCTCTCTAGCAATTTTCCCAACAGATCTAACAGACAAATGGGTCTGTAGGACTTGACCTCCTTTGGGTCCTTATCCAGTCCCTTTTTTATAATTACTACATTTGCTTGTTTCCAGATGGTAGGAAACCTTTTGAGGCTTAGGGCCTCATTGTAGATTCTTGCCAGAGGTGCTACCAGTTGAGGAGCGAGGTATTGTACCACCTCCGCTATAATGCCGTCTGGTCCTGGGGCCTTTCCTCTCTTAAGTGCTTTAATGTGCTCCGCCACCTCGTTCTCCGAAAAAGGGTACACCAAGGTGTTGTTTTGGTACTCTTCTACCTGGGCTTGCCTAATTAGGCCTTGTTCTTCTGTATCCTCATTTTCCACGTCATCCGGAAGTAGGGACCGGAGAAGGACTTCAGCAGTTTCCTGCCATGTCCCAGTCATCCGATTCCCATCCCGGACGGTAGATAGTACCATAGGTGACCTAATTTTTTCCCTGACTATTTTATATGGAATGCCCCAGGGATCTATAGCCAATTGGCTTTGGACGTACTTCTCCCAACTTACCAACCTTACCCTTTTGAGCTCCCTCTGGAACTCCTCCTTGGCATTCCTATAGACTCCCAGCCATCTCTGTTTTTCTTCCCAGACGACACTTCGCTGATAGTACCTCCTCGCCCTCCTAACCGACTGACGCAACTGCCCTAGTTCAGCTGACCATGGTGCCGGGGAGGCCGCGACAGCCCTCCTCCTAGTTGGTACTGCAGCCTTTACCGCTCTTGTGATGGCACTAACCAGCTCCACAGCATGCCTGTCGACGTCTTCATCACCCTCCGGCCATATCGGTAGAACAAACTCTCTTGCAAGGCGCTCCCAATCAGTTTTATTATAGTTTAGCTGAAACTCCCACCCTATGTCCCAGTGGCATTCCCTATCTGTAAGCTCAAACGTTATTAAATTATGGTCACTCGTTGTTATTTGGTCTCTTACTTTCCAATTATTCAAATGCCCAGCAAAGTTAGGTGATACTAATGTTATATCTATGTTGGTTCCTCCTCCTCCACCGCCTGTGTAGGTGGGGGGATTCCCGGCTCTATTAGCGACCAAGTATTGTAGTGACATTATTGTCTCCTCCATCTTCTCCCCTCTGCCGTCCCGGGTGCCACTGTACCACAGGGGGGATTTCGCATTGACATCTGCCACCACCACTATCTTTCTACCTCTTAACGCTGCTGTTACTCTTGATAGATGGTCTAAATAGGCCTCGATGTCCTCGCCATATTGGAAGTACATATTGACTAAGTGAATGACCCCGACTGGAGTCTGGAGTTCAGTCACAATACAGTGTTCGTTTGAGAAATGAGCCAAAACTGTGACTCGTATGGCTTTATTTAAAACTATAGTGGTGGCTTTAGGATCATCTCCAAAAGATACTATTTGCCAACTGACACTGGCGAAAGCTATGTTCCCCGCAAGAGAGTATGGCTCCTGCAGACAGAGTACATCAAGACTCATCTCCTCCACCACCCTCCGTAGCTCCTGCATGACCAATCGGCTGTTATGTGCATTAAGTTGTCCTATTTGTAATTTAATCATCATGGGAAGTACGTGTGTACGTATTGTTCTGGAAAGGTCTTTCTCCAGTCAAAAGCTATCCTTCCATTGGCTAGAACAGCCTGCTTATAAATTTCATCTAAATCGAATTTTTCGTTCCTCCTTTGGAAAACCTTCTGAACAAGGTCACGCAGAGCGCCGAAGTCAGTGGGGAGATTCATGGTCTTTAACTGTATCCTATCAACAGCCTCCATGGCCGAGAAGGTGACTTTACGTCCGTACTGGTGTCCCACCCTCACTATATGCCTTAATGCTGTGGTCAGGACAGCCGGCTCCTCCAGACGCGAAAGTTGCAAAGCGTGTTCTAAATTTGGGTAGATCCTGATGGGGTCCACCTCTAAACGTTTAACTAACGGTTGGTCACAGGTATGGGTAACTACTGTACTACTAATTGCATTGACTTGGACTGGTCCTACAGATGTGAAGTTACTTTTAGTTTGGCCCGCTATTACAGGACGCCTGACTGTGGGTGCCGGATCTTCTGGCGGTCTCGAGTTCCGGGGGGAGGGGAGAGCGATTGCTTCCCTTTCACACGGATCTGTCTGGATGGATACATCTACCATTTTTTCTGCTTTTCTTTCTTTAATGAAGGTTAAAAATTGCCTGAATTTGACAGCCCTGGCCGCATCCCTACGCCTCTTCCCCGGAGACTTCCTTTTTGGCATCCTGCGCACAACTGCGGTTTCAGCCATAGTCAATCCTTGAAATTAACCTTTGCTCCAGCATCCTGTAAGTTGGGCAATTCCTACCTGAGGCATTGCAGGTCTTCTTGCCTCTCTTTGTACATGGGATACAGATTCCGGATTTTGTACAATTTTTTCTAATGTGATCTTCCGCTCCACATCTGGAGCAAGCCGGCTTCCTGTCACAGTACTTGTGGATATGATCTAAATCTCCACAATTGTGGCAGCGAGGCACCACCAAGTAGTCCCTAACGTTAATAGCATGAAACCCAACATATATCCTTCCCATAGATGTGAGCTTTTTCCACATAGATCCTGTAACTTCTGCTACGTGATGCACTGTCTGCCTGTCTCGTGGTCCTGTCTTAAATTTTAATTTGAATTCATTTGTAAATTGTTCATTAGTCATGTCATCGAAATTCTGATTCTTTATCGTGTTACACAATTCATTGTTATCCATCGTAACCGGTACATCATACATTATTACGAGTGGATTCCTCTTCTTTGGGGGTTCGCACTTGACTGCCTTGCACAAATTTTGATTATTAAGAATTTTATTTTTATCTTCTTCAGTCGCCACGTCCACAATCACTACATTTTTAGTTGCCCTTACTTTATTAACTTTTATCTTATCCTTTACTGGGTTAATAACAGTCGTAAAAATCTCCTGAACCTTCTTTGTGTCTTGGCCAGGCAGGGGTCTTAAAAAGACCGCCGTGTCTGGCTTTTGTGCCACTTTCGCTATCGTCTCTCTCGTTGTCTGGGACTTGGGTGCAGCCTGAGCTACTACACCAGCCCATGTCCTAGCCGGTTGTCTCCTAAGGGTGAAGTTTTCCCGTTGCAGCTCCACCACTCGCCCCTCAAGCCTTGCATGAGCAATCGCCCAGGAGGCAAGTTCATTTTTTATGGCCAAGATCGCGGTTTGACTGATCTTACCATTCTTAACGTTGGACTCCAACAGCTGTGTAATTCTGTTGTGTCTCTCCGTAACACTTTCGTCGATATCCTGCGTTTGCCCCGATGGGTCGGGAACAGAAAGCATCGAAGCTCTCGCGGAAGCACACGATTCACTTGTCTCAGGTTCAGCCATGATTGACAAGTGAAGAAAAAGGGGTTGGGAGCCCGTCTCTAACCCCGGACCGGCTCCTCTGGCATGGGGGGGGACTAAGATGCAGCTCGCCCACCAACCTTGTCCCTAGGCCAAGGGCACCTCTGAGCCGCCGAGTTCAGCACACCGTTGCCAGTGTCCTGGTCCCCTTCAGTGGCCCCGTCACCGACGATTTCTCCCAGTGTTCCTCGGCAAGTGCACCCCGCACTCCGGAGAAGCGGATGCACTTCTCGCCCTTCGCCGCCTACTAGCCCGAGCTCCCACCTACAGGCCAAGGACCCGCTCCTACTCAGGTGGCGGGCCGGTCACCCAGTCGTTCGACGGTCTGGACCCAGCTAACCTGGCCCAGGCGATGTTACCACCCCCTGGGTTTGGCAGAACACGCCCCGGTTTACCACGGGCGCGGCGAAGTGCACTTGCCGACTCGCGCCGAGGTCCCACGCCGACAAACGACGTCGCTGGCATACAGAGCACCAGCTGGTCTTGTGCTCTGCGAGTTGAGGGACAGATGGTTAGTCCCTCAGACACAGCTCCCCCTGTGCCACGCACCCTTCGCTTTCGCCTTGGGTTGGGGGCGTTTAACGTCCTACCGTGACGGGAGTTTAACGTCCTTCCTTGACACAACGACAACCCTCACCGTTCCACAGCCCGGAGGTGTTATGAGAGTGATGATGTGATAAAATGATGGTATGGCCCGGGTCTTATGTTGTGGAGTTTGACATCATCGAGACGGTGCGGCACTCAAACCCGAGTTACGTTCCCCGGAGGGCCTCCACACGTACTGGGGGATCATGGCCGACCATGTCTCACCCACCGCTTTTGATAATTCACGGTGGGCCAGTGCGGTTCAGTGAGGATTGCACCCAGTTAAGGGCTAGCCGTTTAACGTCATGCATGGACGGCCCTTCCCGTGTTAGCTTCACCCCATCTAAGGGGGTTACTGAGCGCCGGGGCCACGTCAAGGCCACGGGATAGGACATTACGGTCCCCGCCCCACTCAGGTTCCTCTGAGCCACAGAGCACTTCAGACAGTCTGAAGATTTCCGGGAATCAGAGGGTCTCCTGGCGGTTTTAACCCAGTTTCGGAAGGCAACACACCTTCCCCAGGTGGCGCCACGCAGACCGCTTTCCCGTGCGTCGGGACTCTGTTTGCATGTATTAGCTCTAGAATTACCACAGTTATCCAAGTAACGTGGGTACGATCTAAGGAACCATAACTGATTTAATGAGCCATTCGCGGTTTCACCTTAATGCGGCTTGTACTGAGACATGCATGGCTTAACCTTTGAGACAAGCATATGACTACTGGCAGGATCAACCAGGGAGCTGCGTCAACTAGAGCTGAGCAGCCGGCCGCCCGGGAGTGTGTCCCGGGGGCCCGCGCGAACACGCAAGCGTCCGCTCAATTATTCTGCAAACAGGAGGAGGCTGAGCTCCCCTGCACGATACACCTCGAAACCCTCTCAGGTCCCGGCGGCGCGCAGCGCCGTCCTAAGTACTTGGTCGGGTTCGAGAGAGGCGCAATCGCCCGGAGTTTGGCGAGTAGACGCTTTAGGTGCGACCACCCGTGCTCCCAACTGAGCTTGCCGCTGCCGACAGAGGCCCGGGAGCGTGCTGTCGTGGCATTGCCGGCGGGAGACAACACGCGCCACCTACGGTGGCCGGCAGCTCCAACGCCAGCGCCACAGAAGGACAAAAGCCCCACTTGGGTGCCGAAGCGAACTCTCCCAGCACAGCGCACGCGCCAACACGTCCGCACAGCTGCGATACAAACCACCTGCGAGAACCGCAGAGGCGACCGAGCAGCAGACGGCGTCGCGGCGCCGAGCGCCGGGCGGCGGCGCATCCTCAGCGCACACAGTCCTCAATCGGACCAGCACACTGCAGATGTCCACCGCGCTTCGCACCGGGCCCGCGAGGACCTACTTTGGCCGCACGGCGCCGCGTGCAGGGTGCGCCGGCGCGCAGCTGCGCCGCCTGCCGCCTCCGTCGGCCGGCGCGCCTGCCACTGGCCGCCCCCACCAGCCGGCTGTAGCGCGTGCGCCCACGCACCGCGCGGCCAGCACGCCGGGAGGCCCCCCCTCACCGGCCGGGGACGGTCCCACCCAGCCACCGCCGCGTATCGCTTCACACCCACATGCCATTCACGTTCGTGGGCATGGTGGGTATCGCTGAAACAACCGGTTGGTAGCTCAACCGATCGTCGCCATCACTGATTCACCTCTAGCGAGAACAACCGCACCACAACGGTTTACCAGTTGTTCATTTGCGTAACGTCACCAGCAAACGTAGACGTCCATCGCCATTTGCAAATTCAACGATTGTTGCATGCCTGTGTCAGGTGTCACGACACACTATGTCTGCCCACATACACGCAACAACATGTGCACGCTTCGCGAACACGTGGAAGGTGGCCCCCGTACGTATGCGATGTCCATTGCGCGAACGACTGTCAACCGGCCTCTGTCGCATGTCGCAGATGTGGAACGCAGTGCACCATGCTGTCACGGTGTGTGAGAAGAGACGACTACGTCTGACAACACGCGCCACTACATCAACAGACGGCTCATGCTGATCGCCATCCAGGGCATACCACACTGCAATCCGGCTCTTATAGGGAGACGACACATAGCTGAGTGCACAACAGTTGGACCGCATGGTTCGCCGTTGTTGGCGCAGTCGTTGTACGGTCACATGTACCACGATGTATCATTCAGTACATGAGGACCAATGTGCAGTACAGTGTGTGATTTGGACGTACAACATCAGCGGACAGTTGACACAGGCCGTACCACAGCGTAGGCTAAGTGCTTCGCCATGCGAATGCCAATGAACAACTGCGAAGGGCATTGAGCATGTACGTCCTGCTGCCATCCACATTACAGTGTATCGCTGCAAGGTGTTTAACATGAAGCGATACACTGGGGACCAGGCAGTGCGAGTAGCAAACTATATTGCGGGGGTTGCAGTTAGGCAACACTACACTAATTTAACGCGTCGTATGACAATTACAGAGCGGGTTAAGGCCCAACGTGTGTTGGGTTAAGGCCCAACGTGTGTTGGGTTAAGGCCCAACGTGTGTTGGGTTAAGGCCCTACGTGTGTTGGGTTAAGGCCCAACGTGTGTTGGGTTAAGGCCCAACGTGTGTTGGGTTAAGGCCCAACGTGTGTTGGGTTAAGGCCCAACGTGTGTTGGGTTAAGGCCCAACGTGTGTTGGGTTAAGGCCCAACGTGTGTTGGGTTAAGGCCCAACGTGTGTTGGGTTAAGGCCCAACGTGTGTTGGGTTAAGGCCCAACGTGTGTTGGGTTAAGGCCCAACGTGTGTTGGGTTAAGGCCCAACGTGTGTTGGGTTAAGGCCCAACGTGTGTTGGGTTAAGGCCCAACGTGTGTTGGGTTAAGGCCCAACGTGGGTTGGGTTAAGGCGCAACGTGGGTTGGGTTAAGGCCCAACGTGGGTTGGGTTAAGGCGCAACGTGGGTTGGGTTAAGGCGCAACGTGGGTTGGGTTAAGGCGCAACGTGGGTTAGGTTAAGGCGCAACGTGGGTTAGGTTAAGGCGCAACGTAGGTTAGGTTAAGGCGCAATATAGGTTAGGTTAAGGCGCAATATAGGTTAGGTTAAGGCGCAATATAGGTTAGGTTAAGGCGCAATATAGGTTAGGTTAAGGCGCAATATAGGTTAGGTTAAGGCGCAACGTAGGTTAGGTTAAGGCGCAACATAGGTTAGGTTAAGGCGCAACATAGGTTAGGTTAAGGCGCAACATGGGTTAGGTTAAGGCGCAATATAGGTTAGGTTAAGGCACAATATGGGTTAGGTTAAGGCACAATATGGGTTAGGTTAAGGCACAATATGGGTTAGGTTAAGGCACAATATGGGTTAGGTTAAGGCACAATATTTGTTAGGTTAAGGCACAATATGGGTTAGGTTAAGGCACAATATGGGTTAGGTTAAGGCACAATATGGGTTAGGTTAAGGCACAATATGGGTTAGGTTAAGGCACAATATGGGTTAGGTTAAGGCACAATATGGGTTAGGTTAAGGCACAATATGGGTTAGGTTAAGGCACAATATGGGTTAGGTTAAGGCACAATATGGGTTAGGTTAAGGCACAATATGGGTTAGGTTAAGGCACAATATGGGTTAGGTTAAGGCACAATATGGGTTAGGTTAAGGCACAATATGGGTTAGGTTAAGGCACAATATGGGTTAGGTTAAGGCACAATATGGGTTAGGTTAAGGCACAATATGGGTTAGGTTAAGGCACAATATGGGTTAGGTTAAGGCACAATATGGGTTAGGTTAAGGCACAATATGGGTTAGGTTAAGGCACAATATGGGTTAGGTTAAGGCACAATATGGGTTAGGTTAAGGCACAATATGGGTTAGGTTAAGGCACAATATGGGTTAGGTTAAGGCACAATATGGGTTAGGTTAAGGCACAATATGGGTTAGGTTAAGGCACAATGTGGGTTAGGTTAAGGCACAACGTGGGTTAGGTTAAGGCACAACGTGGGTTAGGTTAAGGCACAACGTGGGTTAGGTTAAGGCACAACGTGGGTTAGGTTAAGGCACAACGTGGGTTAGGTTAAGGCACAACGTGGGTTAGGTTAAGGCACAACGTGGGTTAGGTTAAGGCACAACGTGGGTTAGGTTAAGGCACAACGTGGGTTAGGTTAAGGCACAATACGGGTTAGGTTAAGGCACAATACGGGTTAGGTTAAGGCACAATACGGGTTAGGTTAAGGCACAATACGGGTTAGGTTAAGGCACAATACGGGTTAGGTTAAGGCACAATACGGGTTAGGTTAAGGCACAATACGGGTTAGGTTAAGGCACAATACGGGTTAGGTTAAGGCACAATACGGGTTAGGTTAAGGCACAATACGGGTTAGGTTAAGGCATAATACGGGTTAGGTTAAGGCACAATACGGGTTAGGTTAAGGCACAATACGGGTTAGGTTAAGGCACAATACGGGTTAGGTTAAGGTACAATACGGGTTAGGTTAAGGCACAATACGGGTTAGGTTAAGGCACAATACGGGTTAGGTTAAGGCACAATATGGGTTAGGTTAAGGCACAATATGGGTTAGGTTAAGGCACAATATGGGTTAGGTTAAGGCACAATATGGGTTAGGTTAAGGCACAATATGGGTTAGGTTAAGGCACAATATGGGTTAGGTTAAGGCACAATATGGGTTAGGTTAAGGCACAATATGGGTTAGGTTAAGGCACAATATGGGTTAGGTTAAGGCACAATATGGGTTAGGTTAAGGCACAATATGGGTTAGGTTAAGGCACAATATGGGTTAAGTTAAGGCACAATATGGGTTAGGTTAAGGCACAATATGGGTTAGGTTAAGGCACAACGTGGGTTAGGTTAAGGCACAACGTGGGTTAGGTTAAGGCACAACGTGGGTTAGGTTAAGGCACA
>NW_025725308.1:325000-337500 GCF_021461395.2 Schistocerca americana | reverse complement strand
GTGCACGCGCCTGCTGGTGCGGAGCGCGTCCCACCTCTGCTGCCACTCATCAAGGAGCCAGTTCCGGACTTCAGCAACGCTGTCTGCCGGTCGGCCTAAGATGTTGTTGACCCCTTCCGGATTGCCCTTCCGGAGCCAATACAGCGCACCCCTTTCCCTGACCAGTAGGTCAAGTGGGGGGATTGCCGTGATGACAAGTAACGCATCAGCGGATGTCGTGCTGTATGCTCCAGTGAGGCGCACCAGCGCTTGGCGCTGTAGCCTCCTCACCGCCGCCGCAGGTTTTCTCTTTCTCAGTCTATGAGCCCAGACACTCGATCCGTAGGCCGTGATGGCTACCAGAATGCTCGAGTGATACAGCCTTAGTGTATGCAGTGGCAGGTGGTATTGCCTGTTTGCAATGCTGGCTATTTTGTGGAATAGGGCTTGGCCTTTGCGACATACGAACTCGATGTGCGCAGTGAACAGCCTGGACTCGTCAAGGTGAATCCCCAGGTACCTTGTCATGTAAGTTCGCCTGATTGCTCCATTGTTGGCTCCTCCAGCTACTCGGAGCAATGGGTCACGCGCCAATCGGCCGCGCAGCATGACATACACAGTCTTTTCTACAGACAGCTTCAGCTTCACCTTCTGGCACCACTCCTGTAGTGCATTTAACGCGGCATTGCAGTTTACTTCTAGTATTGCCCGAGAATCACCTTCTATCACTAGAAGAATGTCATCAGCGTACGCCACCACGCCTCGCACTTGTCGCAGTTCCCCAAGTTCCTCCAGCACAGGTTCCAGACCCACGTCCCAGAATATGGGACCGCAGACTGAGCCCTGTGGGCATCCCTTAGTGATCAACTTCTCAACCGCCCGCCCCGGGCACCGCAAGACCGCCCGCCGGTGTCGGCAGTAGTCAAGCAGGCACCGGTACAGGGGCCCAGGACATTCCAACTTCCTTAGGCTGTCGAACAGAGCCGGCCACCATAGGTTATCGAAAGCCCCGGCGATGTCGACCATTATCCCCGCAACGTACTTAGCAGTAGATGTGTCCACTAGCAACATTGCCTTGTTTATAGCATCTTCTGTACACAGGCCCCTCCTGAATCCGTACTGGTCGGGACTTCGTCCCCTAAGCTCCCGGTGTTGCTCTAGCCGGAGGCATAGGAGCTTCTCCTGGAGCTTGGCCATGGAGTTCAAGAGACAGATTGGTCGGTACGATTTCGGCACTTCTGGATCCTTGTCATCACCCTTTCGCAGTATAACCACTTCAGCCGTCTTCCACGACTCTGGTACCCGTCCCTGACGTAAACACTCGTTGTAGAGGTTTGTCAGGTAAGGGCAGATCTCCGCGCATAAGGCTTGGAGAACCTCTGCAGCGAGACCATCTTGTCCCGTCGCCTTCTTCCGGCGCAATTCGAGAATGGCTATTGTAACTTCACGTTCAGTGAATGGAGCAACTGGCGTCTCATTGGCATATGCCTCATTGAGTTGTCTCCTCATATTCCCCTGTTCCTCATTCTCATCTTCGCTACTATCATCTGGCAACAAGGTGCTCATGAGTAGCTCGGCTGACTCCTGCCAGTCCCTGGTGTGGCTGCCATCATTCTTCCTTAGGGTTGACAGGACCGTCGGTGACCGAACTTTCGATGCGGCAATCCTGAACGGCGTTCCCCAGGGGTCAGCCGCCAGACTGTCACGAACGAAAGACTGCCAACTCTCAATCCGTACCGTGTGCAGCGTCCGCTTAAACACCGCCTTGGCCCGCCTGTACCGCGCAAGCGTAGCCTCACGCATGTGATCGCCTATGCTGCGCTGGTATTGCCGCCGCGCCCTTCTGCATTCGCGTCGGAGACGTTGCAGCTCAGGGTTCCAAGGCGCTTTAGGCGTTTTCCCTGTATGGGCCAACGGGACTGCGCCCGTTGCTGCTGTCTGTATAGCCCTCGTCAGATCCTCTGCAGCTTTATCCACGTCCACAACGCGATCCATTGGCCAATTCGGTATCACTAGATTTCCTCTTAGTCGATCCCAATCAGCCTTTCGCCAGTTGTACTTGACGATGCCGTTCACCTGGTCTTGTGGAGGAGGCTCCCCATCATAAGCTACAGTGAATGTGATCAGATTATGATCACTTAGTGTCGTTCCCCGCCATACCTTCCAATTCTCCGCGCGGAGATGCACATGTGCACTCTTTAGTGTCACATCAATGTTTGAGGTCGCTCCCCGGCGACCTTCAAAAGTTGGTGGGAAGTTTGGTCGGTTCAACACTTCTAATCCGAGCTCGAGAATTGCTTCAGCGAGTCTCTCACCCCGCCTAGCGGCGCGTCGCGCGCCAAGAGGCGTGATGTCACTGTGCCATAGGGGTGACATGGCGTTTGCGTCCATTGTGCAGATGAGCAAGTCATTGCGGTGGAACCCAACCGCCTCTTTTAACTGGTCGATGTACGGCCTCTCTCTGTGCCTGTACTGAAAGTACATGTTCAGCACGAAAAAGGTGAAATCGCCAGTGTTTATTTCGGCTAACACCATGCATCTGTTGCTGAGGTGCGCCACTTTCACTGCTCTCAGAGATCGATTTAGCACAGCGATCGCTGCCATAGGGTGCTCTCCTCCTGCCAAGATCTGAGCTGTAGTCGGCATATACAGGATCTTTCCGTCTTTGGAGTATGGCTCCTGTAGACATAAAATGTCTAAAGACTCCTCCTCCGCTCGGCGTCGCACCTCGCACATCACCGCTTGCGATCGCGCGCAGTTCAGCTGTCCTATTTTAACCGACACGGGCATTGTGATGTTTCACAGTCCGGTCGGCAACAGGTGAGGCGGCAGCCGGTAAGGAGACGGTTGACGAGAGGTCTTGTCTTCCATAGTCTGTCCGCTGGATTTTACGTTGTGTGAGGATTTTATAGAAGTCACACTCTTTTCCTGGCGTCACGCAATTGCGATTTCGCTTTTTGCACGGAATGCAGACCGGTTGGTTCCCCGCTTTTCGACAATCCTTTCTCATGTGGCCGTTTTCGCCACAGTGCCCGCATGTTATTATACTCGGGTCCTGCTTGCAGAACTTTGCCGAGTGGTTTACATCTTGGCACCGCGTGCAGACAGCCAAGTCTAGGTAATCATCGACTGGCATGGACTCGAAGCCCATGTACAGTCTTTTCTGCCTAAGGATGGCGACTCTGAGTCTGGGGCTTACTTCCACCACGAGATGTGATGTTTGTTTGCCCCTTGGTCCAGTCCGGAACTTCGGCTTAAACTCCTGGCGGAATTGTGTTTCCGAAAGTCCTCCAAGGTCATTTTGCTTTCGAGTTAGCTCAACCACAGTTTCATTCTTCATGACGCAGGGTACATGATATATGATTATCTGCGGATTGAGCTTTTTCGGCAGTTCGCATTTCAGAGCTTCTGTCAGTTTGTTATTGGCCAGAAGTTTTTGACGATCAGTTTCAGACGCCACATCAACGATAAGCGTCGGGCCGTTTGTGGTGACCCGTGAGAACTTCACACCATCAACCTCTGGCTTGACCAGGGAGGTGAACTTCTTTCTCACTTCTGCTCCGCTTTCGTTTGCCTTTGACTTGATAAAGAGCGTAGCCTTCTCAGTCTGGGCTCTCGTTATCATTGCCTGCGTTTTCCTTTCTGTCGAGGGTAGAGCGGCGGCAACTTGTGCAAAGGTCTTTGGCGGCGCCAGGGGCGCCGCTTTCGTCCTCGCCAGCTCATCCTCCAAGGCGTCCACCCTTCCTGTGAGGGCCGACTGCGCCATAGCCCAGTCAAACAACTTAGCTCTCAGTTGTCTCTTGAGGTCACTTAGACTTTTCTCCTCCACCAGTTGCCCCGGTTTTAGAGAGTCGTCCACGAGTTCAAGGACGTCCTCGAGCCGCGTCGCGATGAGCTGTATAGTCGCAAGATCGCTGGGGCTTGCCTTGTATGGGGACTTGCCGTCCTCGACTGGGCCGCTGGGCTCTTGCCCGGCTACCTGCGCCGAGTCCGGCTGCTTGTTCTTCTTTCGCCTCTTCCGTCGAGTCCCGGGCTTGCGCCCTTCGGTTCCCGACATTGGCGTAGAGGCGCGGCTACTGCAGGCACTTTCACTGACTGGGCCGCTGGGCTGCTGCCCGGCTACCTGCGCCAGTTTCCGCGCACTTTTCACCGTTTCCGACGGTTGAGACTTCGGCCGTGTGGCCGCCGTCTCTCCCGCCGGGCGAGTCTGGGTGGACGTGCCAGCACCGACTGGGCCGCCGGGCTTCTGCCCAGCTACCTGCGCCAGCTTTGGCCCGCCCGCAGTCTTACCCGCCGGCGGCGTCGTCGGCCGTGTGGCCTTCGTCTTCGCCTTCGGTTCAGACTTCCCCTTGGCGCCTTCCCCGACTGGGCCGCTGGGCTCGCGCCCGGCTACCTGCGCCGGTTCCGGCTTATCTCCCTCCTTGGGCGCCGTTCTTGGCGCCGGCTGGCGGGGTGGCGGCATTAGCTCGGTTGCAGCGTCAGCACTCTGCGATCTCTGCCGAAGCACTCTTCGCAGGTGTCTCCTCTGCTTCCTTAGCTTAGCCTGACGGTCTTTCTCACTGTCACTTTCACTCGTATCAACGAGCGTCCGTGACAGCGTCTCGCTAGCGGCAGTCTTAGCGCTCCGCACACGGGGTGTCCGGAACTCCAATTCTGGCGCACTAAGCGCGGGGTCATGGTCTTGTGGTCTAGGGACCTCCGACTGCCCTTGGTTTGGGAGTCCGTCAGTACACGAGGTGTCCGACTCGCTCCCCGAGAGGTTGGTGTGTTGACTCCGCGACGGCCCACCAGTTCCGTCGGGACAAGGTTGTTTGAAAGAGTCCATGTGGTTCCCACGAACAGCTAGGGATCTATGTTGTCCATCCAGGCGTCGCCCCGCACACCTGGGTAAGCCTTATACAACAGAGGGTCGGCCGGTCCTCTGAGGTGGCTGACTCATGACTGTTCACAACTCAACAGCCTTGCGCCCCATAGCCGCCAGCTAACGCAGAGGGTGAGGGGTGATTATAGAGATTGTCCTTCTCTTGCCCAGGCGGTTAAGCCAAGACTCCGGTCCAAAACACGCACGACGTTCCACTGCGCGCCTCACAGCAGTCGTTGAAGTGCGTATCTCAGTTTACGGCCGTCGCTGGTAGCGCTTGCCAGCTCCGGGCTAGGGCACCCCGGGTTTGCCAAGCCCGTACGGCGACTGCATTAGCCTCCGTCCCTGTGGTCGTGGTCTTAGGCCACTCAGGAGCATCCTCCTGTGGCAGCTCCTGGTGACTTCCGCGTTGTGGTGACCGTTGCCGGTCTCCCCTTCGCAGTTGTCCACCAAGGAATCCTCCGATCGAGGCCGAGACGTCGTCCGCGTTGCATTCTCTGAAGGCCAGAGAGCGCTTCGCAGTCAGGCGCCCTTCCCCGCGCGTGGACATCGGCCTGCTTCCACATTAAGTTCTCTACAGTGAGAGACTTAGTTTCGGCAGGAACGATGACCGCCAGAACTCCCCACTGTGCTTATTGCGCCAACCGCCTGCACCAACCACAGCCAACATTGCGTATGGCCGGCCGGCGCCGCTAAGTTGTCCGGACGTGGCCTGCCGAGCCGGGCACGGCAGGGCCGGCGCCCGCCGCCGGCGTGGCCGCGAGAGCGAACCGCCAGTCAGAGACCGACCGCCCGTCCCGCGCCAGCCAGCAGCGCGCGCACCGCCCAGCCGACCCGGCCCAGCGCAGCGCGCCCGACACAGCAGCGCACCCGTGCGCAGCCCAGCCGGCGGACGAGCCCCGCCGCTACCCCGGCCAACCGCACCGCCGTCCGACATTTGCCGGGCGGAGCATGTGCGAGGCCGGCGCCGCAGCGGGAGCCCACCACCAGCGAGCCGCGCAGGACGCACCACCATGCGCATAAGGCAACTGCCGCGTGCCAACAGCTGTCGACACGCGTCGTTGCCACGCGCACATCCTACGTACGAACTTGGATACTAGACTCACGAGTCCGACACCTACAAGCGCTCGCAGTAGGTGGAGGCGCACGAAAGGCGTGACATACCTCCATGTCGGGAGTTAACTCCCGTGGCACTTGTGTCTTGGAGTGATGCATCCCACGTCCGATAAGTCGAGCGCGGTAATACTTCGTTCCTGACGGTGAGGCGTGAATCTCCGTAGCGCACACAGGCAGAGACGGAGGCACGTCCTCGCAGAGAGACACTATACCAGTCAGACTTGCGCCCGACAGGTTTGCAACCTCTGCAGCAGACATACGCAGCATGGCTGATGCATCGCGAAATGTCCTAACGTGAAAGCGGCGCCCGCCACACCCCGGCCGGAGCCGGGGCGCAGCAAGCGCCGCCAACGCAAAAGCGGCGCCCGCCGCACCCCGGCCAAGGCCAAGAGCACGGCAAGCGCCGCCAAAGTGAAAGCGGCGCCCACCGCACCCCGGCCGGAGCCAAGAGCGCAGCAAGCGCCGCCAACGCAAAAGCGGCGCCCGCCGCACCCCGGCCGGAGCCAAGAGCACAGCAAGCGCCGCCACAGCCAAAGCGGCGCCCGCCGCACCCCGGCCGGAGCCAGAGCACAGCAAACGCCGCCAACGCAAAAGCGGCACCCGCCACACCCCGGCCAAGGCCAAGAGCACAGCAGGCGCCGCCAAAGCAAAAGCGGCGCCCGCCGCACCCCGGCCGGAGCCAAGAGCACAGCAAGCGCCGCCAAAGCAAAAGCGGCGCCCGCCGCACCCCGGCCGGAGCCAAGAGCACAGCAAGCGCCGCCAACGCAAAAGCGGCGCCCGCCGCACCCCGGCCGGAGCCAAGAGCACAGCAAGCGCCGCCAACGCAAAAGCGGCGCCCGCCGCACCCCGGCCGGAGCCAGAGCACAGCAAGCGCCGCAGAAGCGAGCAAGTGCCATTCGCCAGTGAGCAAGGATACTAGACACAAGTGTCCGACACCTTAGCGCCCACGGCGAGCGGAGTGCGAGACTCGGCTTGGAGAGGCCGGTTGCCCAGTCCCTCTGCGTCTACGCCTGCACCCCGCACGGGAGTCGCCCTTCTCTCATTGGTTTCACCGGTTGCCCGGCTACTCACATCTTACACCACGGGAAGGTTGAGAGATCGGACATTTAGCCGCCCGTCTTCTACCAGTATAGGTGGAAGTAGATAGGGACAGCGGGAATCTCGTTAATCCATTCATGCGCGTCACTAATTAGATGACGAGGCATTTGGCTATTAATTAATTAGCCGTCTTTATTCATTGCTGAATAACACATATATATGTACAGATAGGGTGTGGCAGGTGTTTCACGCCATGTCCGCCACCGAGGTGGGGACTTACAGGGCGATGCCACAAGAAAAGGTTAAAACTACAATACATATACATATATATATGCTGGAAAAAACAGAAACAAAAACAACATAAGTTACGTACACAAAGAAGAAAGAACAAAGACGGGATATTCCTCCTGTGGATAGGCCCCAGGAGTCAAGGCGAAGAAAATAACCAGCATCCTATCCGACGCCGGCTCGCTCCATCGGACTGTGCGCCGTCATATATTCGAAAATGCGATAGCTCGTGCAGCAGCTTTGCAGTACTCTCGTGCTAAGCACCGCCAGTTCTCGGGGTCTAAATCCAAGTGCGGAGAGATCTCCGGCCGACGCTGGAGACCATACACCCCTCCAATTCAATGTCGCGGTGGACACTGTAACCTCCTCAACGTCACGGTGCAGGTTGGAGATGGCACGCCTGATGGACGGCGTGTTGTAGTAGGCCGCTTTCTCGGAGTGACACCAGTCGAGCCGGAGATGGTCTCCGACTACCTGGGCGTCGATGACGCGGGCAATGCCGTCTTTAACCGCCACCACGTCAGGCTTGCGGATTCCCTCAGGTGTGCGGAGGTGGGGCTCCACAGAGACATTGAAGCCCCTCTGCGCGAGTCCACGGGCGACATAGCGCACGATCGCGTCATGCCGCTTAACCCGGGACCCGTGCGTCCTGAAGCAAGCCTGTAACACGTGGTTGGCGGTCTCTACGGCCTGGCAGCCCGCGCGGCATCTGGTGTCCGCCTCCCGCCCGCGACTGCGCCGTGCCTTCGTGGGGAAGGCGTTGATGCGGGCGCGGAGAGCGTCGATGAAGTTACGCCCAGATAGCAGGCGACTGGTGTCAGCGACCCACTGGTGTTGCCCCTTGACGGCGGCGGAAGATGACAGCGCCGCACCGTCAAAGGCAACGTGCAGGCGCGCGGCCCACATCTCTCCAACCTGCGTCGACGATTTGAGGAGGTGGCCCTCCCACATAAGATGCCGCTCCAGCGCCTCAATCTCACGCTGCACCTCGTCCCGGCCTGCACCGTCGGCGGCTGGCCCAATCCTCTTCAGCGCCAGGAGACGGGACCGGCGAAGTGTTGGCCCCATCCATCGGCATGATGGGATGCCGAGGCCTCCCTGGGCTACAGGAGCGTGGAAGTAGCCCAGGGGAGTGTCCGCCGGAAGGCGGAACCATCTCCTGACGGCGGCACGGATGGTCACATCTGCCGCTTTCAACGCACCCACTCGGGTGCGGCTGAGGGCCAGCCCATGGTACAGGCCAGGCAGAAGTACGGTGGTGAGGGCGTGGAGGCGCTGTTGCGGCTTGAGCGGAGCTCGGGAGATGACGTCCAGCTGCTCCACCAGGTGGCGTCGTGGGTTGAAAACGCAGCGACCAGCGGTGGAGAATTGCAGTCCCAGGTACCGGAAGGTTTCACCCACACGTAGGGCGGGCACGGTGGCGTTGCCCGCTTTGAAGGTAACGTCGGCGTCGACCTTCACCTTCTTGTCGCGCCCAGACGCGACTAAGGCGAGGGTGAAACACTTCCGGGCGTTGATCTGCAGCCCCAGATGGGCGAGGGCTGCGACGGCTGCGTCGATGAGGGACTGCAATCCCCTCGCGGTCGATGCAAAAAGCAGGACGTCATCTGCGAAGGCCGCAGCGTTAACTCTGCGACCAAGGATCCGAGCTCCGATGTGGGAGGGAAGTTGACTCAAAACATAGTCCACCGCAAAATTGAAGAGGAGGGGGGAGAGGGGGTCACCCTGACGCACACCCCTAGCCGGCTGCAGGGGCACGCCCACGTCGGCGCCGCCCGCTATCACCGTCGTGCTACCCTCGTAACACCTTTCGACGTACTCAATAAAGCAATCCGGCAGGCCATGAGCCCTCAGCACGGGGCGGAGGGCGGCATGGTCCACCGAATCGAACGCTTTAGAGACGTCGATCGATGCCACAAAAACAGAGCGACAGGAGCGGACTGCGTCGGTGAGAGCAGTGTCCAAGATGAAGGTGTTTTCCAACATCCCATCCCGGGGGATGAATGCCCGCTGACGTTCGTCCACAGCACATGCACGCATCAGGCGTGACGCGAGAACCTTGTGAAAGGTCCGCGCCAACACCGAGCAGACCGTAATGGGGCGAAAGTCAGCGGGGGATGTTGGTGCAGCCGTTTTGGGGAGAAGTGACGTCCGGGCGCGAAGCAGACGCTCGGGGAGGGCGCGGGCCAGGAGGAAGAGGTTCAAGAGTTTCACCAGGACTTCATGCGGCAGGCGCCGCAGCTCCGCTGGAGTCAGGCCGTCCGGCCCGGCTGCCGATCCCCTGGGCGGCAAGGCAGCAGCGACCTCCTCACGTGTGACCGGCCCCCATAGGCACTCAGGAGCGACAGGCTCCGAGTGCGGGAGAAGGCGGTCACGGATGAAGCCGGCGGTGGAGATCGGCTTCTTCGTGAAGAGGTCCGCCCAGAAGTCCAGCAGACCGGGGATGTCGGGTGGCGGCTGCAGCAGGGTGCCGTCCAGCAAGCCGCGCACGCAACGCGCACGCGACCTACGGAAGGCGTCCTGTGTCCGCGCGTATTCCCAGCGGCGCCGCTTGCGCTTCTGCAGCGGCGGGGCGGCAGGCGGCCGCTTGGATGGTTGGCGCGGCCGCTGTGTC
Organism: Schistocerca americana; assembly: GCF_021461395.2. Lineage (NCBI taxonomy): Eukaryota > Metazoa > Arthropoda > Insecta > Orthoptera > Acrididae > Schistocerca > Schistocerca americana. Next base: position 327,604 of record NW_025725308.1, on the reverse strand, counting down.
CTGGTGATCGACCTCTCCCCCCTGGACCCGACCGACGCAAGGGCATCCGGGAGCATGCCCAGGATGACATCGGGCGGCGTGCCCCGCCCCAGACCAATGACTCGATCCAGGGCAGAGAAACGCTGGGCGGAAGCAGGTAGCCCCGCCAGATGCTCCCAGATGGCGGCGTCAGTCGGCCCCTCCGGCGGCGGCCCGGTGGTGTCGGCCGCGAAGTCCTCGGCTGCGTCGACGGGCGGCGCAGCGGCCTCGCCCGCGTCAGGCAGCGAGCTCGCTGCTCCACGGCGGGACGCCGGCTCTTCACCCCGACCGATCTCAAGTGCCTCCATGAATTGGCGGACAAGCTGCTTGTGGGCAGCTTGCCGCCGTCGGCACTTGATTGCCTCAAGCGTTCGGTCGGGGAACATCCTGGTAAGTTCTTGATTTACAAAGAAGAACCGGGCGTCCCTCTCCAGGAACAGTTCGGCCTCTGCCTTGGCGAGCGACAGGACTTCTTCCTCCGTCCACCTCGCGCGATGCCTCTCCGTCACGATCTCAGCGTTGGCGGCCGCAGGGTGTTGGCGGCGGCGATGGACCCCGAGACCGTTCTTCGTGGTAAAAGTGCGGTGGCACTCACTGCAAGCAAAGGGAGCTACACAAACTATCGCATTTTCGTTACGGCCGGTTGGCCGGATAGGTGCTGGGGTAGCTGGGGTGGCACCTTCAGCGGAAGGGCCACCATCTCTTGTTTCTTGTCGGCTGCCCCCAACTATAAAGGGATAATGCGAGGGGGGGCTGGTAACCCCCCCAAGCCCCTGGTGCGGTCTTCCACTCTGCAAAAATCAGCGGGCCCACGAGAAGGGGAGAAGACCGCAGGAGAGGAGAGGCTAAGAGGGCTAGGCCCATGTATTGCGCATCACTCTCCCTGTAACTATAACCCAAGGAAGGCACCTCGCAGCAGCAGCACGACTACATCAAGACCGCACTTCGAAAAGCCAAGTCCGGATGCAGCCACACCGCCGCCACTTGGCCACCTTAAGAGAGTCATAGTTACTCCCGCCGTTTACCCGCGCTTGCTTGAATTTCTTCACGTTGACATTCAGAGCACTGGGCAGAAATCACATTGCGTCAACACCCGCTAGGGCCATCGCAATGCTTTGTTTTAATTAGACAGTCGGATTCCCCCAGTCCGTGCCAGTTCTGAGTTGATCGTTGAATGGCGGCCGAAGAGAATCCGCGCACCCGCGCGCCCCCGGAGGAGCACGCTAAGGCGGACGCGGCCTCGCAGCAAGGAAGATCCGTGGGAGGCCAAGGCACGGGACCGAGCTCGGATCCTGCACGCAGGTTGAAGCACCGGGGCGCGAACGCCGCGCAGGCGCGCGCATCCTGCACCGCCGGCCAGCACGAGGCCAACCAACGGCGAGAGCAGACCACGCCCGCGCTAAACGCCCGCACTTACCGGCACCCCTACGGCACTCACCTCGCCCAGGCCCGGCACGTTAGCGCTGACCCACTTCCCGACCAAGCCCGACACGCCCCGATCCTCAGAGCCAATCCTTATCCCGAAGTTACGGATCCAATTTGCCGACTTCCCTTACCTACATTATTCTATCGACTAGAGGCTCTTCACCTTGGAGACCTGCTGCGGATATGGGTACGAACCGGCGCGACACCTCCACGTGGCCCTCTCCCGGATTTTCAAGGTCCGAGGGGAAGATCGGGACACCGCCGCAACTGCGGTGCTCTTCGCGTTCCAAACCCTATCTCCCTGCTAGAGGATTCCAGGGAACTCGAACGCTCATGCAGAAAAGAAAACTCTTCCCCGATCTCCCGACGGCGTCTCCGGGTCCTTTTGGGTTACCCCGACGAGCATCTCTAAAAGAGGGGCCCGACTTGTATCGGTTCCGCTGCCGGGTTCCGGAATAGGAACCGGATTCCCTTTCGCCCAACGGGGGCCAGCACAAAGTGCATCATGCTATGACGGCCCCCATCAACATCGGATTTCTCCTAGGGCTTAGGATCGACTGACTCGTGTGCAACGGCTGTTCACACGAAACCCTTCTCCGCGTCAGCCCTCCAGGGCCTCGCTGGAGTATTTGCTACTACCACCAAGATCTGCACCGACGGCGGCTCCAGGCAGGCTCACGCCCAGACCCTTCTGCGCCCACCGCCGCGACCCTCCTACTCGTCAGGGCTTCGCGGCCGGCCGCAAGGACCGGCCATGACTGCCAGACTGACGGCCGAGTATAGGCACGACGCTTCAGCGCCATCCATTTTCAGGGCTAGTTGCTTCGGCAGGTGAGTTGTTACACACTCCTTAGCGGATTCCGACTTCCATGGCCACCGTCCTGCTGTCTTAAGCAACCAACGCCTTTCATGGTTTCCCATGAGCGTCGATTCGGGCGCCTTAACTCGGCGTTTGGTTCATCCCACAGCGCCAGTTCTGCTTACCAAAAGTGGCCCACTTGGCACTCCGATCCGAGTCGTTTGCTCGCGGCTTCAGCATATCAAGCAAGCCGGAGATCTCACCCATTTAAAGTTTGAGAATAGGTTGAGGTCGTTTCGGCCCCAAGGCCTCTAATCATTCGCTTTACCGGATGAGACTCGTACGAGCACCAGCTATCCTGA
>NW_025725308.1:315000-322500 GCF_021461395.2 Schistocerca americana | reverse complement strand
CCACCAACTAAGAACGGCCATGCACCACCACCCACCGAATCAAGAAAGAGCTATCAATCTGTCAATCCTTCCGGTGTCCGGGCCTGGTGAGGTTTCCCGTGTTGAGTCAAATTAAGCCGCAGGCTCCACTCCTGGTGGTGCCCTTCCGTCAATTCCTTTAAGTTTCAGCTTTGCAACCATACTTCCCCCGGAACCCAAAAGCTTTGGTTTCCCGGAGGCTGCCCGCCGAGTCATCGGAGGAACTGCGGCGGATCGCTGGCTGGCATCGTTTATGGTTAGAACTAGGGCGGTATCTGATCGCCTTCGAACCTCTAACTTTCGTTCTTGATTAATGAAAACATACTTGGCAAATGCTTTCGCTTCTGTTCGTCTTGCGACGATCCAAGAATTTCACCTCTAACGTCGCAATACGAATGCCCCCGCCTGTCCCTATTAATCATTACCTCGGGTTCCGAAAACCAACAAAATAGAACCGAGGTCCTATTCCATTATTCCATGCACACAGTATTCAGGCGGGCTTGCCTGCTTTAAGCACTCTAATTTGTTCAAAGTAAACGTGCCGGCCCACCGAGACACTCACTCAAGAGCACCCTGGTAGGATTGCAACGGGGTCCGCCTCGGGACGCACGAGCACGCACGAGGCGCGTCGCACGCCTTCAGCTCGCCCCACCGGCAGGACGTCCCACGATACATGCCAGTTAAACACCGACGGGCGGTGAACCAACAGCGTGGGACACAAATCCAACTACGAGCTTTTTAACCGCAACAACTTTAATATACGCTATTGGAGCTGGAATTACCGCGGCTGCTGGCACCAGACTTGCCCTCCAATAGATACTCGTTAAAGGATTTAAAGTGTACTCATTCCGATTACGGGGCCTCGGATGAGTCCCGTATCGTTATTTTTCGTCACTACCTCCCCGTGCCGGGAGTGGGTAATTTGCGCGCCTGCTGCCTTCCTTGGATGTGGTAGCCGTTTCTCAGGCTCCCTCTCCGGAATCGAACCCTGATTCCCCGTTACCCGTTACAACCATGGTAGGCGCAGAACCTACCATCGACAGTTGATAAGGCAGACATTTGAAAGATGCGTCGCCGGTACGAGGACCGTGCGATCAGCCCAAAGTTATTCAGAGTCACCAAGGCAAACGGACCGGACGAGCCGACCGATTGGTTTTGATCTAATAAAAGCGTCCCTTCCATCTCTGGTCGGGACTCTGTTTGCATGTATTAGCTCTAGAATTACCACAGTTATCCAAGTAACGTGGGTACGATCTAAGGAACCATAACTGATTTAATGAGCCATTCGCGGTTTCACCTTAATGCGGCTTGTACTGAGACATGCATGGCTTAATCTTTGAGACAAGCATATGACTACTGGCAGGATCAACCAGGGAGCTGCGTCAACTAGAGCTGAGCAGCCGGCCGCCCGGGAGTGTGTCCCGGGGGCCCGCGCGAACACGCAAGCGTCCGCTCAATTATTCTGCAAACAGGAGGAGGCTGAGCTCCCCTGCACGATACACCTCGAAACCCTCTCAGGTCCCGGCGGCGCGCAGCGCCGTCCTAAGTACTTGGTCGGGTTCGAGAGAGGCGCAATCGCCCGGAGTTTGGCGAGTAGACGCTTTAGGTGCGACCACCCGTGCTCCCAACTGAGCTTGCCGCTGCCGACAGAGGCCCGGGAGCGTGCTGTCGTGGCATTGCCGGCGGGAGACAACACGCGCCACCTACGGTGGCCGGCAGCTCCAACGCCAGCGCCACAGAAGGACAAAAGCCCCACTTGGGTGCCGAAGCGAACTCTCCCAGCACAGCGCACGCGCCAACACGTCCGCACAGCTGCGATACAAACCACCTGCGAGAACCGCAGAGGCGACCGAGCAGCAGACGGCGTCGCGGCGCCGAGCGCCGGGCGGCGGCGCATCCTCAGCGCACACAGTCCTCAATCGGACCAGCACACTGCAGATGTCCACCGCGCTTCGCACCGGGCCCGCGAGGACCTACTTTGGCCGCACGGCGCCGCGTGCAGGGTGCGCCGGCGCGCAGCTGCGCCGCCTGCCGCCTCCGTCGGCCGGCGCGCCTGCCACTGGCCGCCCCCACCAGCCGGCTGTAGCGCGTGCGCCCACGCACCGCGCGGCCAGCACGCCGGGAGGCCCCCCCTCACCGGCCGGGGACGGTCCCACCCAGCCACCGCCGCGTATCGCTTCACACCCACATGCCATTCACGTTCGTGGGCATGGTGGGTATCGCTGAAACAACCGGTTGGTAGCTCAACCGATCGTCGCCATCACTGATTCACCTCTAGCGAGAACAACCGCACCACAACGGTTTACCAGTTGTTCATTTGCGTAACGTCACCAGCAAACGTAGACGTCCATCGCCATTTGCAAATTCAACGATTGTTGCATGCCTGTGTCAGGTGTCACGACACACTATGTCTGCCCACATACACGCAACAACATGTGCACGCTTCGCGAACACGTGGAAGGTGGCCCCCGTACGTATGCGATGTCCATTGCGCGAACGACTGTCAACCGGCCTCTGTCGCATGTCGCAGATGTGGAACGCAGTGCACCATGCTGTCACGGTGTGTGAGAAGAGACGACTACGTCTGACAACACGCGCCACTACATCAACAGACGGCTCATGCTGATCGCCATCCAGGGCATACCACACTGCAATCCGGCTCTTATAGGGAGACGACACATAGCTGAGTGCACAACAGTTGGACCGCATGGTTCGCCGTTGTTGGCGCAGTCGTTGTACGGTCACATGTACCACGATGTATCATTCAGTACATGAGGACCAATGTGCAGTACAGTGTGTGATTTGGACGTACAACATCAGCGGACAGTTGACACAGGCCGTACCACAGCGTAGGCTAAGTGCTTCGCCATGCGAATGCCAATGAACAACTGCGAAGGGCATTGAGCATGTACGTCCTGCTGCCATCCACATTACAGTGTATCGCTGCAAGGTGTTTAACATGAAGCGATACACTGGGGACCAGGCAGTGCGAGTAGCAAACTATATTGCGGGGGTTGCAGTTAGGCAACACTACACTAATTTAACGCGTCGTATGACAATTACAGAGCGGGTTAAGGCCCAACGTGTGTTGGGTTAAGGCCCAACGTGTGTTGGGTTAAGGCCCAACGTGTGTTGGGTTAAGGCCCAACGTGTGTTGGGTTAAGGCCCAACGTGTGTTGGGTTAAGGCCCAACGTGTGTTGGGTTAAGGCCCAACGTGTGTTGGGTTAAGGCCCAACGTGTGTTGGGTTAAGGCCCAACGTGTGTTGGGTTAAGGCCCAACGTGTGTTGGGTTAAGGCCCAACGTGTGTTGGGTTAAGGCCCAACGTGTGTTGGGTTAAGGCCCAACGTGTGTTGGGTTAAGGCCCAACGTGTGTTGGGTTAAGGCCCAACGTGGGTTGGGTTAAGGCGCAACGTGGGTTGGGTTAAGGCCCAACGTGGGTTGGGTTAAGGCGCAACGTGGGTTGGGTTAAGGCGCAACGTGGGTTGGGTTAAGGCGCAACGTGGGTTAGGTTAAGGCGCAACGTGGGTTAGGTTAAGGCGCAACGTAGGTTAGGTTAAGGCGCAATATAGGTTAGGTTAAGGCGCAATATAGGTTAGGTTAAGGCGCAATATAGGTTAGGTTAAGGCGCAATATAGGTTAGGTTAAGGCGCAATATAGGTTAGGTTAAGGCGCAATATAGGTTAGGTTAAGGCGCAACGTAGGTTAGGTTAAGGCGCAACATAGGTTAGGTTAAGGCGCAACATAGGTTAGGTTAAGGCGCAACATGGGTTAGGTTAAGGCGCAATATAGGTTAGGTTAAGGCACAATATGGGTTAGGTTAAGGCACAATATGGGTTAGGTTAAGGCACAATATGGGTTAGGTTAAGGCACAATATGGGTTAGGTTAAGGCACAATATGGGTTAGGTTAAGGCACAATATGGGTTAGGTTAAGGCACAATATGGGTTAGGTTAAGGCACAATATGGGTTAGGTTAAGGCACAATATGGGTTAGGTTAAGGCACAATATGGGTTAGGTTAAGGCACAATATGGGTTAGGTTAAGGCACAATATGGGTTAGGTTAAGGCACAATATGGGTTAGGTTAAGGCACAATATGGGTTAGGTTAAGGCACAATATGGGTTAGGTTAAGGCACAATATGGGTTAGGTTAAGGCACAATATGGGTTAGGTTAAGGCACAATATGGGTTAGGTTAAGGCACAATATGGGTTAGGTTAAGGCACAATATGGGTTAGGTTAAGGCACAATATGGGTTAGGTTAAGGCACAATATGGGTTAGGTTAAGGCACAATATGGGTTAGGTTAAGGCACAATATGGGTTAGGTTAAGGCACAATATGGGTTAGGTTAAGGCACAATATGGGTTAGGTTAAGGCACAATATGGGTTAGGTTAAGGCACAATATGGGTTAGGTTAAGGCACAATATGGGTTAGGTTAAGGCACAATATGGGTTAGGTTAAGGCACAATGTGGGTTAGGTTAAGGCACAACGTGGGTTAGGTTAAGGCACAACGTGGGTTAGGTTAAGGCACAACGTGGGTTAGGTTAAGGCACAACGTGGGTTAGGTTAAGGCACAACGTGGGTTAGGTTAAGGCACAACGTGGGTTAGGTTAAGGCACAACGTGGGTTAGGTTAAGGCACAACGTGGGTTAGGTTAAGGCACAACGTGGGTTAGGTTAAGGCACAACGTGGGTTAGGTTAAGGCACAATACGGGTTAGGTTAAGGCACAATACGGGTTAGGTTAAGGCACAATACGGGTTAGGTTAAGGCACAATACGGGTTAGGTTAAGGCACAATACGGGTTAGGTTAAGGCACAATACGGGTTAGGTTAAGGCACAATACGGGTTAGGTTAAGGCACAATACGGGTTAGGTTAAGGCACAATACGGGTTAGGTTAAGGCACAATACGGGTTAGGTTAAGGCACAATACGGGTTAGGTTAAGGCACAATACGGGTTAGGTTAAGGCACAATACGGGTTAGGTTAAGGTACAATACGGGTTAGGTTAAGGCACAATACGTGTTAGGTTAAGGCACAATACGGGTTAGGTTAAGGCACAATACGGGTTAGGTTAAGGCACAATACGGGTTAGGTTAAGGCACAATATGGGTTAGGTTAAGGCACAATATGGGTTAGGTTAAGGCACAATATGGGTTAGGTTAAGGCACAATATGGGTTAGGTTAAGGCACAATATGGGTTAGGTTAAGGCACAATATGGGTTAGGTTAAGGCACAATATGGGTTAGGTTAAGGCACAATATGGGTTAGGTTAAGGCACAATATGGGTTAGGTTAAGGCACAATATGGGTTAGGTTAAGGCACAATATGGGTTAGGTTAAGGCACAATATGGGTTAGGTTAAGGCACAATATGGGTTAGGTTAAGGCACAACGTGGGTTAGGTTAAGGCACAACGTGGGTTAGGTTAAGGCACAACGTGGGTTAGGTTAAGGCACAACGTGGGTTAGGTTAAGGCACAACGTGGGTTAGGTTAAGGCACAACGTGGGTTAGGTTAAGGCACAACGTGGGTTAGGTTAAGGCACAACGTGGGTTAGGTTAAGGCACAATACGGGTTAGGTTAAGGCACAATACGGGTTAGGTTAAGGCACAATACGGGTTAGGTTAAGGCACAATACGGGTTAGGTTAAGGCACAATACGGGTTAGGTTAAGGCACAATACGGGTTAGGTTAAGGCACAATACGGGTTAGGTTAAGGCACAATACGGGTTAGGTTAAGGCACAATACGGGTTAGGTTAAGGCACAACGTGGGTTAGGTTAAGGCACAACGTGGGTTAGGTTAAGGCACAACGTGGGTTAGGTTAAGGCACAACGTGGGTTAGGTTAAGGCACAACGTGGGTTAGGTTAAGGCACAACGTGGGTTAGGTTAAGGCACAATACGGGTTAGGTTAAGGCACAATACGGGTTAGGTTAAGGCACAATACGGGTTAGGTTAAGGCACAATACGGGTTAGGTTAAGGCACAATACGGGTTAGGTTAAGGGACAATACGGGTTAGGTTAAGGCACAATACGGGTTAGGTTAAGGCACAATACGGGTTAGGTTAAGGCACAATACGGGTTAGGTTAAGGTACACATTGTTGTAAGGAAAGGTGTTTTGGGGGGGGGGGGGGCGGTTTGTTGATTGTGATTATCGTAAGTAAATGACTGCGGCATCATCTGATTTGCCACGTCAGGGTGCACCTTTGGCTCATAACAGGCGGCGCTCTGATTCCATGCTTGTGGCAGACCTGTGTCTTTCATTCCTGCCATTGTTTGTGTGCTGTGACAGGAGGCAGTATTGTGATGTTGGGTGTACCCCTGTGTAGGACATGTGTGGGTGTTGGTGGCTTAGCTGAGCAATGGTGGTTGTCGGAAGGGTGGGATATTCTGTTTTGTGAGTGGACCTCCCGGTCTGGTTATGATAGTGTGGATAGTCTAATGTGGCGGAGAGGATGCACTGGGTGTTGTTCCATGCTGGTGCTTACATATTGTCTCTGTGCCTGTTACAGGCAGAGAGTAGTGCGTGATAAGAGTGTCTGGCTGACGTGTGGTTGTGATTGTGAGCAGAGTCTTTCAGCATGTATACGGACAGTTGTATACATTATCTGTATTTTGATGGCTCTATCTATTACTAATCAGCGCCGTGTATACGTTTCATCCGGTTCCAGTCGAAACTGTTGTATCTCTGTACATTAGTGACACGGCGAGGCCGCCATGTAGTTACTCGTCTCGGCAGCTTCCACCGGTGTATGGCAAATGATTATAAGGAATCAGTCTAGTCGTCAATACCGATAGTGTGACGTCACATGTCTGGGGTGGGGGACGCTGCGCCCTTCCGGTGGGTCATGGCCTAGAAAGACTCTTCCCACGCAGGGGGGCTTGGACTGTCATTGACTCTTCCGAGTAATATACTTGCCGTACGTTTTTGCGACTGCGAGTGCAACGCTCACCGGTACCGACATGGATGGAGCGCCTCCTAGCTGACCGCTGAGCATCTGCATTCGTACAGAGAGCAACGCGATCGCGTCTGTAGCTCGTAAGTGGTACAGCTCGCAGCTCATGTATAGGGACAGCGGGAATGTCGCATATTGGACATAACTCTTCATGAAACGCACGTTATAGGGGTGGATTGCACATTGCGCGTGCGAGCAAAGTCCGCCGTTCATCCGCTGGAGTTGCGGGTTGGGCGGTTGGGGTGGGGCACGAACGGGTGCAGGTGGAGTGATTGCCGGTCCACGACTTCGTGCGGCAGAGGCGCTGGCGTTGGGGTGCTGTTGTCGACAGAGGATGCAGGCTTTGTGGGTGGGGTCGAAAGAAGGGCACTGTGGGCCCATGGCTGTCTTAGTCGGCTTGGCGTCTCATAGATGACGGTATCGTCGTTGCAGGAGGTCATGTTGCGGGAGACCTACAGATGGCGGTATGTTTTGCGGTGCGCTCGGCATGGCGGACGTAGTGTTGTCAGATTCGCATAGATGGAGGT
>NW_025725308.1:302500-307500 GCF_021461395.2 Schistocerca americana | reverse complement strand
TTGTACTGAGACATGCATGGCTTAATCTTTGAGACAAGCATATGACTACTGGCAGGATCAACCAGGGAGCTGCGTCAACTAGAGCTGAGCAGCCGGCCGCCCGGGAGTGTGTCCCGGGGGCCCGCGCGAACACGCAAGCGTCCGCTCAATTATTCTGCAAACAGGAGGAGGCTGAGCTCCCCTGCACGATACACCTCGAAACCCTCTCAGGTCCCGGCGGCGCGCAGCGCCGTCCTAAGTACTTGGTCGGGTTCGAGAGAGGCGCAATCGCCCGGAGTTTGGCGAGTAGACGCTTTAGGTGCGACCACCCGTGCTCCCAACTGAGCTTGCCGCTGCCGACAGAGGCCCGGGAGCGTGCTGTCGTGGCATTGCCGGCGGGAGACAACACGCGCCACCTACGGTGGCCGGCAGCTCCAACGCCAGCGCCACAGAAGGACAAAAGCCCCACTTGGGTGCCGAAGCGAACTCTCCCAGCACAGCGCACGCGCCAACACGTCCGCACAGCTGCGATACAAACCACCTGCGAGAACCGCAGAGGCGACCGAGCAGCAGACGGCGTCGCGGCGCCGAGCGCCGGGCGGCGGCGCATCCTCAGCGCACACAGTCCTCAATCGGACCAGCACACTGCAGATGTCCACCGCGCTTCGCACCGGGCCCGCGAGGACCTACTTTGGCCGCACGGCGCCGCGTGCAGGGTGCGCCGGCGCGCAGCTGCGCCGCCTGCCGCCTCCGTCGGCCGGCGCGCCTGCCACTGGCCGCCCCCACCAGCCGGCTGTAGCGCGTGCGCCCACGCACCGCGCGGCCAGCACGCCGGGAGGCCCCCCCTCACCGGCCGGGGACGGTCCCACCCAGCCACCGCCGCGTATCGCTTCACACCCACATGCCATTCACGTTCGTGGGCATGGTGGGTATCGCTGAAACAACCGGTTGGTAGCTCAACCGATCGTCGCCATCACTGATTCACCTCTAGCGAGAACAACCGCACCACAACGGTTTACCAGTTGTTCATTTGCGTAACGTCACCAGCAAACGTAGACGTCCATCGCCATTTGCAAATTCAACGATTGTTGCATGCCTGTGTCAGGTGTCACGACACACTATGTCTGCCCACATACACGCAACAACATGTGCACGCTTCGCGAACACGTGGAAGGTGGCCCCCGTACGTATGCGATGTCCATTGCGCGAACGACTGTCAACCGGCCTCTGTCGCATGTCGCAGATGTGGAACGCAGTGCACCATGCTGTCACGGTGTGTGAGAAGAGACGACTACGTCTGACAACACGCGCCACTACATCAACAGACGGCTCATGCTGATCGCCATCCAGGGCATACCACACTGCAATCCGGCTCTTATAGGGAGACGACACATAGCTGAGTGCACAACAGTTGGACCGCATGGTTCGCCGTTGTTGGCGCAGTCGTTGTACGGTCACATGTACCACGATGTATCATTCAGTACATGAGGACCAATGTGCAGTACAGTGTGTGATTTGGACGTACAACATCAGCGGACAGTTGACACAGGCCGTACCACAGCGTAGGCTAAGTGCTTCGCCATGCGAATGCCAATGAACAACTGCGAAGGGCATTGAGCATGTACGTCCTGCTGCCATCCACATTACAGTGTATCGCTGCAAGGTGTTTAACATGAAGCGATACACTGGGGACCAGGCAGTGCGAGTAGCAAACTATATTGCGGGGGTTGCAGTTAGGCAACACTACACTAATTTAACGCGTCGTATGACAATTACAGAGCGGGTTAAGGCCCAACGTGTGTTGGGTTAAGGCCCAACGTGTGTTGGGTTAAGGCCCAACGTGTGTTGGGTTAAGGCCCAACGTGTGTTGGGTTAAGGCCCAACGTGTGTTGGGTTAAGGCCCAACGTGTGTTGGGTTAAGGCCCAACGTGTGTTGGGTTAAGGCCCAACGTGTGTTGGGTTAAGGCCCAACGTGTGTTGGGTTAAGGCCCAACGTGTGTTGGGTTAAGGCCCAACGTGTGTTGGGTTAAGGCCCAACGTGTGTTGGGTTAAGGCCCAACGTGTGTTGGGTTAAGGCCCAACGTGTGTTGGGTTAAGGCCCAACGTGTGTTGGGTTAAGGCCCAACGTGTGTTGGGTTAAGGCCCAACGTGTGTTGGGTTAAGGCCCAACGTGGGTTGGGTTAAGGCGCAACGTGGGTTGGGTTAAGGCCCAACGTGGGTTGGGTTAAGGCGCAACGTGGGTTGGGTTAAGGCGCAACGTGGGTTGGGTTAAGGCGCAACGTGGGTTAGGTTAAGGCGCAACGTGGGTTAGGTTAAGGCGCAACGTAGGTTAGGTTAAGGCGCAATATAGGTTAGGTTAAGGCGCAATATAGGTTAGGTTAAGGCGCAATATAGGTTAGGTTAAGGCGCAATATAGGTTAGGTTAAGGCGCAATATAGGTTAGGTTAAGGCGCAATGTAGGTTAGGTTAAGGCGCAACGTAGGTTAGGTTAAGGCGCAACATAGGTTAGGTTAAGGCGCAACATAGGTTAGGTTAAGGCGCAACATGGGTTAGGTTAAGGCGCAATATGGGTTAGGTTAAGGCACAATATGGGTTAGGTTAAGGCACAATATGGGTTAGGTTAAGGCACAATATGGGTTAGGTTAAGGCACAATATGGGTTAGGTTAAGGCACAATATGGGTTAGGTTAAGGCACAATATGGGTTAGGTTAAGGCACAATATGGGTTAGGTTAAGGCACAATATGGGTTAGGTTAAGGCACAATATGGGTTAGGTTAAGGCACAATATGGGTTAGGTTAAGGCACAATATGGGTTAGGTTAAGGCACAATATGGGTTAGGTTAAGGCACAATATGGGTTAGGTTAAGGCACAATATGGGTTAGGTTAAGGCACAATATGGGTTAGGTTAAGGCACAATATGGGTTAGGTTAAGGCACAATATGGGTTAGGTTAAGGCACAATATGGGTTAGGTTAAGGCACAATATGGGTTAGGTTAAGGCACAATATGGGTTAGGTTAAGGCACAATATGGGTTAGGTTAAGGCACAATATGGGTTAGGTTAAGGCACAATATGGGTTAGGTTAAGGCACAATATGGGTTAGGTTAAGGCACAATATGGGTTAGGTTAAGGCACAATATGGGTTAGGTTAAGGCACAATATGGGTTAGGTTAAGGCACAATATGGGTTAGGTTAAGGCACAATATGGGTTAGGTTAAGGCACAATATGGGTTAGGTTAAGGCACAATGTGGGTTAGGTTAAGGCACAACGTGGGTTAGGTTAAGGCACAACGTGGGTTAGGTTAAGGCACAACGTGGGTTAGGTTAAGGCACAACGTGGGTTAGGTTAAGGCACAACGTGGGTTAGGTTAAGGCACAACGTGGGTTAGGTTAAGGCACAACGTGGGTTAGGTTAAGGCACAACGTGGGTTAGGTTAAGGCACAACGTGGGTTAGGTTAAGGCACAATACGGGTTAGGTTAAGGCACAATACGGGTTAGGTTAAGGCACAATACGGGTTAGGTTAAGGCACAATACGGGTTAGGTTAAGGCACAATACGGGTTAGGTTAAGGCACAATACGGGTTAGGTTAAGGCACAATACGGGTTAGGTTAAGGCACAATACGGGTTAGGTTAAGGCACAATACGGGTTAGGTTAAGGCACAATACGGGTTAGGTTAAGGCACAATACGGGTTAGGTTAAGGCACAATACGGGTTAGGTTAAGGCACAATACGGGTTAGGTTAAGGTACAATACGGGTTAGGTTAAGGCACAATACGGGTTAGGTTAAGGCACAATACGGGTTAGGTTAAGGCACAATATGGGTTAGGTTAAGGCACAATATGGGTTAGGTTAAGGCACAATATGGGTTAGGTTAAGGCACAATATGGGTTAGGTTAAGGCACAATATGGGTTAGGTTAAGGCACAATATGGGTTAGGTTAAGGCACAATATGGGTTAGGTTAAGGCACAATATGGGTTAGGTTAAGGCACAATATGGGTTAGGTTAAGGCACAATATGGGTTAGGTTAAGGCACAATATGGGTTAGGTTAAGGCACAATATGGGTTAGGTTAAGGCACAATATGGGTTAGGTTAAGGCACAATATGGGTTAGGTTAAGGCACAACGTGGGTTAGGTTAAGGCACAACGTGGGTTAGGTTAAGGCACAACGTGGGTTAGGTTAAGGCACAACGTGGGTTAGGTTAAGGCACAACGTGGGTTAGGTTAAGGCACAACGTGGGTTAGGTTAAGGCACAACGTGGGTTAGGTTAAGGCACAACGTGGGTTAGGTTAAGGCACAACGTGGGTTAGGTTAAGGCACAATACGGGTTAGGTTAAGGCACAATACGGGTTAGGTTAAGGCACAATACGGGTTAGGTTAAGGCACAATACGGGTTAGGTTAAGGCACAATACGGGTTAGGTTAAGGCACAATACGGGTTAGGTTAAGGCACAATACGGGTTAGGTTAAGGCACAATACGGGTTAGGTTAAGGCACAACGTGGGTTAGGTTAAGGCACAACGTGGGTTAGGTTAAGGCACAACGTGGGTTAGGTTAAGGCACAACGTGGGTTAGGTTAAGGCACAACGTGGGTTAGGTTAAGGCACAACGTGGGTTAGGTTAAGGCACAACGTGGGTTAGGTTAAGGCACAATACGGGTTAGGTTAAGGCACAATACGGGTTAGGTTAAGGCACAATACGGGTTAGGTTAAGGCACAATACGGGTTAGGTTAAGGCACAATACGGGTTAGGTTAAGGGACAATACGGGTTAGGTTAAGGCACAATACGGGTTAGGTTAAGGCACAATACGGGTTAGGTTAAGGCACAATATGGGTTAGGTTAAGGTACACATTGTTGTAAGGAAAGGTGTTTTGGGGGGGGGGGGGGGCGGTTTGTTGATTGTGATTATCGTAAGTAAATGACTGCGGCATCATCTGATTTGCCACGTCAGGGTGCACCTTTGGCTCATAACAGGCGGCGCTCTGATTCCATGCTTGTGGCAGACCTGTGTCTTTCAT
>NW_025725308.1:290000-295000 GCF_021461395.2 Schistocerca americana | reverse complement strand
CAAATTAAGCCGCAGGCTCCACTCCTGGTGGTGCCCTTCCGTCAATTCCTTTAAGTTTCAGCTTTGCAACCATACTTCCCCCGGAACCCAAAAGCTTTGGTTTCCCGGAGGCTGCCCGCCGAGTCATCGGAGGAACTGCGGCGGATCGCTGGCTGGCATCGTTTATGGTTAGAACTAGGGCGGTATCTGATCGCCTTCGAACCTCTAACTTTCGTTCTTGATTAATGAAAACATACTTGGCAAATGCTTTCGCTTCTGTTCGTCTTGCGACGATCCAAGAATTTCACCTCTAACGTCGCAATACGAATGCCCCCGCCTGTCCCTATTAATCATTACCTCGGGTTCCGAAAACCAACAAAATAGAACCGAGGTCCTATTCCATTATTCCATGCACACAGTATTCAGGCGGGCTTGCCTGCTTTAAGCACTCTAATTTGTTCAAAGTAAACGTGCCGGCCCACCGAGACACTCACTCAAGAGCACCCTGGTAGGATTGCAACGGGGTCCGCCTCGGGACGCACGAGCACGCACGAGGCGCGTCGCACGCCTTCAGCTCGCCCCACCGGCAGGACGTCCCACGATACATGCCAGTTAAACACCGACGGGCGGTGAACCAACAGCGTGGGACACAAATCCAACTACGAGCTTTTTAACCGCAACAACTTTAATATACGCTATTGGAGCTGGAATTACCGCGGCTGCTGGCACCAGACTTGCCCTCCAATAGATACTCGTTAAAGGATTTAAAGTGTACTCATTCCGATTACGGGGCCTCGGATGAGTCCCGTATCGTTATTTTTCGTCACTACCTCCCCGTGCCGGGAGTGGGTAATTTGCGCGCCTGCTGCCTTCCTTGGATGTGGTAGCCGTTTCTCAGGCTCCCTCTCCGGAATCGAACCCTGATTCCCCGTTACCCGTTACAACCATGGTAGGCGCAGAACCTACCATCGACAGTTGATAAGGCAGACATTTGAAAGATGCGTCGCCGGTACGAGGACCGTGCGATCAGCCCAAAGTTATTCAGAGTCACCAAGGCAAACGGACCGGACGAGCCGACCGATTGGTTTTGATCTAATAAAAGCGTCCCTTCCATCTCTGGTCGGGACTCTGTTTGCATGTATTAGCTCTAGAATTACCACAGTTATCCAAGTAACTTGGGTACGATCTAAGGAACCATAACTGATTTAATGAGCCATTCGCGGTTTCACCTTAATGCGGCTTGTACTGAGACATGCATGGCTTAATCTTTGAGACAAGCATATGACTACTGGCAGGATCAACCAGGGAGCTGCGTCAACTAGAGCTGAGCAGCCGGCCGCCCGGGAGTGTGTCCCGGGGGCCCGCGCGAACACGCAAGCGTCCGCTCAATTATTCTGCAAACAGGAGGAGGCTGAGCTCCCCTGCACGATACACCTCGAAACCCTCTCAGGTCCCGGCGGCGCGCAGCGCCGTCCTAAGTACTTGGTCGGGTTCGAGAGAGGCGCAATCGCCCGGAGTTTGGCGAGTAGACGCTTTAGGTGCGACCACCCGTGCTCCCAACTGAGCTTGCCGCTGCCGACAGAGGCCCGGGAGCGTGCTGTCGTGGCATTGCCGGCGGGAGACAACACGCGCCACCTACGGTGGCCGGCAGCTCCAACGCCAGCGCCACAGAAGGACAAAAGCCCCACTTGGGTGCCGAAGCGAACTCTCCCAGCACAGCGCACGCGCCAACACGTCCGCACAGCTGCGATACAAACCACCTGCGAGAACCGCAGAGGCGACCGAGCAGCAGACGGCGTCGCGGCGCCGAGCGCCGGGCGGCGGCGCATCCTCAGCGCACACAGTCCTCAATCGGACCAGCACACTGCAGATGTCCACCGCGCTTCGCACCGGGCCCGCGAGGACCTACTTTGGCCGCACGGCGCCGCGTGCAGGGTGCGCCGGCGCGCAGCTGCGCCGCCTGCCGCCTCCGTCGGCCGGCGCGCCTGCCACTGGCCGCCCCCACCAGCCGGCTGTAGCGCGTGCGCCCACGCACCGCGCGGCCAGCACGCCGGGAGGCCCCCCCTCACCGGCCGGGGACGGTCCCACCCAGCCACCGCCGCGTATCGCTTCACACCCACATGCCATTCACGTTCGTGGGCATGGTGGGTATCGCTGAAACAACCGGTTGGTAGCTCAACCGATCGTCGCCATCACTGATTCACCTCTAGCGAGAACAACCGCACCACAACGGTTTACCAGTTGTTCATTTGCGTAACGTCACCAGCAAACGTAGACGTCCATCGCCATTTGCAAATTCAACGATTGTTGCATGCCTGTGTCAGGTGTCACGACACACTATGTCTGCCCACATACACGCAACAACATGTGCACGCTTCGCGAACACGTGGAAGGTGGCCCCCGTACGTATGCGATGTCCATTGCGCGAACGACTGTCAACCGGCCTCTGTCGCATGTCGCAGATGTGGAACGCAGTGCACCATGCTGTCACGGTGTGTGAGAAGAGACGACTACGTCTGACAACACGCGCCACTACATCAACAGACGGCTCATGCTGATCGCCATCCAGGGCATACCACACTGCAATCCGGCTCTTATAGGGAGACGACACATAGCTGAGTGCACAACAGTTGGACCGCATGGTTCGCCGTTGTTGGCGCAGTCGTTGTACGGTCACATGTACCACGATGTATCATTCAGTACATGAGGACCAATGTGCAGTACAGTGTGTGATTTGGACGTACAACATCAGCGGACAGTTGACACAGGCCGTACCACAGCGTAGGCTAAGTGCTTCGCCATGCGAATGCCAATGAACAACTGCGAAGGGCATTGAGCATGTACGTCCTGCTGCCATCCACATTACAGTGTATCGCTGCAAGGTGTTTAACATGAAGCGATACACTGGGGACCAGGCAGTGCGAGTAGCAAACTATATTGCGGGGGTTGCAGTTAGGCAACACTACACTAATTTAACGCGTCGTATGACAATTACAGAGCGGGTTAAGGCCCAACGTGTGTTGGGTTAAGGCCCAACGTGTGTTGGGTTAAGGCCCAACGTGTGTTGGGTTAAGGCCCAACGTGTGTTGGGTTAAGGCCCAACGTGTGTTGGGTTAAGGCCCAACGTGTGTTGGGTTAAGGCCCAACGTGTGTTGGGTTAAGGCCCAACGTGTGTTGGGTTAAGGCCCAACGTGTGTTGGGTTAAGGCCCAACGTGTGTTGGGTTAAGGCCCAACGTGTGTTGGGTTAAGGCCCAACGTGTGTTGGGTTAAGGCCCAACGTGTGTTGGGTTAAGGCCCAACGTGGGTTGGGTTAAGGCGCAACGTGGGTTGGGTTAAGGCCCAACGTGGGTTGGGTTAAGGCGCAACGTGGGTTGGGTTAAGGCGCAACGTGGGTTGGGTTAAGGCGCAACGTGGGTTGGGTTAAGGCGCAACGTGGGTTAGGTTAAGGCGCAACGTGGGTTAGGTTAAGGCGCAACGTAGGTTAGGTTAAGGCGCAATATAGGTTAGGTTAAGGCGCAATATAGGTTAGGTTAAGGCGCAATATAGGTTAGGTTAAGGCGCAATATAGGTTAGGTTAAGGCGCAATATAGGTTAGGTTAAGGCGCAACGTAGGTTAGGTTAAGGCGCAACATAGGTTAGGTTAAGGCGCAACATAGGTTAGGTTAAGGCGCAACATGGGTTAGGTTAAGGCGCAATATAGGTTAGGTTAAGGCACAATATGGGTTAGGTTAAGGCACAATATGGGTTAGGTTAAGGCACAATATGGGTTAGGTTAAGGCACAATATGGGTTAGGTTAAGGCACAATGTGGGTTAGGTTAAGGCACAATATGGGTTAGGTTAAGGCACAATATGGGTTAGGTTAAGGCACAATATGGGTTAGGTTAAGGCACAATATGGGTTAGGTTAAGGCACAATATGGGTTAGGTTAAGGCACAATATGGGTTAGGTTAAGGCACAATATGGGTTAGGTTAAGGCACAATATGGGTTAGGTTAAGGCACAATATGGGTTAGGTTAAGGCACAATATGGGTTAGGTTAAGGCACAATATGGGTTAGGTTAAGGCACAATATGGGTTAGGTTAAGGCACAATATGGGTTAGGTTAAGGCACAATATGGGTTAGGTTAAGGCACAATATGGGTTAGGTTAAGGCACAATATGGGTTAGGTTAAGGCACAATATGGGTTAGGTTAAGGCACAATATGGGTTAGGTTAAGGCACAATATGGGTTAGGTTAAGGCACAATATGGGTTAGGTTAAGGCACAATATGGGTTAGGTTAAGGCACAATATGGGTTAGGTTAAGGCACAATATGGGTTAGGTTAAGGCACAATATGGGTTAGGTTAAGGCACAATGTGGGTTAGGTTAAGGCACAATGTGGGTTAGGTTAAGGCACAACGTGGGTTAGGTTAAGGCACAACGTGGGTTAGGTTAAGGCACAACGTGGGTTAGGTTAAGGCACAACGTGGGTTAGGTTAAGGCACAACGTGGGTTAGGTTAAGGCACAACGTGGGTTAGGTTAAGGCACAACGTGGGTTAGGTTAAGGCACAACGTGGGTTAGGTTAAGGCACAATACGGGTTAGGTTAAGGCACAATACGGGTTAGGTTAAGGCACAATACGGGTTAGGTTAAGGCACAATACGGGTTAGGTTAAGGCACAATACGGGTTAGGTTAAGGCACAATACGGGTTAGGTTAAGGCACAATACGGGTTAGGTTAAGGCACAATACGGGTTAGGTTAAGGCACAATACGGGTTAGGTTAAGGCACAATACGGGTTAGGTTAAGGCACAATACGGGTTAGGTTAAGGCACAATACGGGTTAGGTTAAGGCACAATACGGGTTAGGTTAAGGCACAATACGGGTTAGGTTAAGGCACAATACGGGTTAGGTTAAGGCACAATACGGGTTAGGTTAAGGCACAATACGGGTTAGGTTAAGGCACAATATGGGTTAGGTTAAGGCACAATATGGGTTAGGTTAAGGCACAATATGGGTTAGGTTAAGGCACAATATGG
>NW_025725308.1:275000-280000 GCF_021461395.2 Schistocerca americana | reverse complement strand
TATTCTGCAAACAGGAGGAGGCTGAGCTCCCCTGCACGATACACCTCGAAACCCTCTCAGGTCCCGGCGGCGCGCAGCGCCGTCCTAAGTACTTGGTCGGGTTCGAGAGAGGCGCAATCGCCCGGAGTTTGGCGAGTAGACGCTTTAGGTGCGACCACCCGTGCTCCCAACTGAGCTTGCCGCTGCCGACAGAGGCCCGGGAGCGTGCTGTCGTGGCATTGCCGGCGGGAGACAACACGCGCCACCTACGGTGGCCGGCAGCTCCAACGCCAGCGCCACAGAAGGACAAAAGCCCCACTTGGGTGCCGAAGCGAACTCTCCCAGCACAGCGCACGCGCCAACACGTCCGCACAGCTGCGATACAAACCACCTGCGAGAACCGCAGAGGCGACCGAGCAGCAGACGGCGTCGCGGCGCCGAGCGCCGGGCGGCGGCGCATCCTCAGCGCACACAGTCCTCAATCGGACCAGCACACTGCAGATGTCCACCGCGCTTCGCACCGGGCCCGCGAGGACCTACTTTGGCCGCACGGCGCCGCGTGCAGGGTGCGCCGGCGCGCAGCTGCGCCGCCTGCCGCCTCCGTCGGCCGGCGCGCCTGCCACTGGCCGCCCCCACCAGCCGGCTGTAGCGCGTGCGCCCACGCACCGCGCGGCCAGCACGCCGGGAGGCCCCCCCTCACCGGCCGGGGACGGTCCCACCCAGCCACCGCCGCGTATCGCTTCACACCCACATGCCATTCACGTTCGTGGGCATGGTGGGTATCGCTGAAACAACCGGTTGGTAGCTCAACCGATCGTCGCCATCACTGATTCACCTCTAGCGAGAACAACCGCACCACAACGGTTTACCAGTTGTTCATTTGCGTAACGTCACCAGCAAACGTAGACGTCCATCGCCATTTGCAAATTCAACGATTGTTGCATGCCTGTGTCAGGTGTCACGACACACTATGTCTGCCCACATACACGCAACAACATGTGCACGCTTCGCGAACACGTGGAAGGTGGCCCCCGTACGTATGCGATGTCCATTGCGCGAACGACTGTCAACCGGCCTCTGTCGCATGTCGCAGATGTGGAACGCAGTGCACCATGCTGTCACGGTGTGTGAGAAGAGACGACTACGTCTGACAACACGCGCCACTACATCAACAGACGGCTCATGCTGATCGCCATCCAGGGCATACCACACTGCAATCCGGCTCTTATAGGGAGACGACACATAGCTGAGTGCACAACAGTTGGACCGCATGGTTCGCCGTTGTTGGCGCAGTCGTTGTACGGTCACATGTACCACGATGTATCATTCAGTACATGAGGACCAATGTGCAGTACAGTGTGTGATTTGGACGTACAACATCAGCGGACAGTTGACACAGGCCGTACCACAGCGTAGGCTAAGTGCTTCGCCATGCGAATGCCAATGAACAACTGCGAAGGGCATTGAGCATGTACGTCCTGCTGCCATCCACATTACAGTGTATCGCTGCAAGGTGTTTAACATGAAGCGATACACTGGGGACCAGGCAGTGCGAGTAGCAAACTATATTGCGGGGGTTGCAGTTAGGCAACACTACACTAATTTAACGCGTCGTATGACAATTACAGAGCGGGTTAAGGCCCAACGTGTGTTGGGTTAAGGCCCAACGTGTGTTGGGTTAAGGCCCAACGTGTGTTGGGTTAAGGCCCAACGTGGGTTGGGTTAAGGCCCAACGTGTGTTGGGTTAAGGCCCAACGTGTGTTGGGTTAAGGCCCAACGTGTGTTGGGTTAAGGCCCAACGTGTGTTGGGTTAAGGCCCAACGTGTGTTGGGTTAAGGCCCAACGTGTGTTGGGTTAAGGCCCAACGTGTGTTGGGTTAAGGCCCAACGTGTGTTGGGTTAAGGCCCAACGTGTGTTGGGTTAAGGCCCAACGTGTGTTGGGTTAAGGCCCAACGTGGGTTGGGTTAAGGCGCAACGTGGGTTGGGTTAAGGCCCAACGTGGGTTGGGTTAAGGCGCAACGTGGGTTGGGTTAAGGCGCAACGTGGGTTGGGTTAAGGCGCAACGTGGGTTAGGTTAAGGCGCAACGTGGGTTAGGTTAAGGCGCAACGTAGGTTAGGTTAAGGCGCAATATAGGTTAGGTTAAGGCGCAATATAGGTTAGGTTAAGGCGCAATATAGGTTAGGTTAAGGCGCAATATAGGTTAGGTTAAGGCGCAATATAGGTTAGGTTAAGGCGCAATATAGGTTAGGTTAAGGCGCAACGTAGGTTAGGTTAAGGCGCAACATAGGTTAGGTTAAGGCGCAACATAGGTTAGGTTAAGGCGCAACATGGGTTAGGTTAAGGCGCAATATGGGTTAGGTTAAGGCACAATATGGGTTAGGTTAAGGCACAATATGGGTTAGGTTAAGGCACAATATGGGTTAGGTTAAGGCACAATATGGGTTAGGTTAAGGCACAATATGGGTTAGGTTAAGGCACAATATGGGTTAGGTTAAGGCACAATATGGGTTAGGTTAAGGCACAATATGGGTTAGGTTAAGGCACAATATGGGTTAGGTTAAGGCACAATATGGGTTAGGTTAAGGCACAATATGGGTTAGGTTAAGGCACAATATGGGTTAGGTTAAGGCACAATATGGGTTAGGTTAAGGCACAATATGGGTTAGGTTAAGGCACAATATGGGTTAGGTTAAGGCACAATATGGGTTAGGTTAAGGCACAATATGGGTTAGGTTAAGGCACAATATGGGTTAGGTTAAGGCACAATATGGGTTAGGTTAAGGCACAATATGGGTTAGGTTAAGGCACAATATGGGTTAGGTTAAGGCACAATATGGGTTAGGTTAAGGCACAATATGGGTTAGGTTAAGGCACAATATGGGTTAGGTTAAGGCACAATATGGGTTAGGTTAAGGCACAATATGGGTTAGGTTAAGGCACAATATGGGTTAGGTTAAGGCACAATATGGGTTAGGTTAAGGCACAATATGGGTTAGGTTAAGGCACAATGTGGGTTAGGTTAAGGCACAACGTGGGTTAGGTTAAGGCACAACGTGGGTTAGGTTAAGGCACAACGTGGGTTAGGTTAAGGCACAACGTGGGTTAGGTTAAGGCACAACGTGGGTTAGGTTAAGGCACAACGTGGGTTAGGTTAAGGCACAACGTGGGTTAGGTTAAGGCACAACGTGGGTTAGGTTAAGGCACAACGTGGGTTAGGTTAAGGCACAACGTGGGTTAGGTTAAGGCACAATACGGGTTAGGTTAAGGCACAATACGGGTTAGGTTAAGGCACAATACGGGTTAGGTTAAGGCACAATACGGGTTAGGTTAAGGCACAATACGGGTTAGGTTAAGGCACAATACGGGTTAGGTTAAGGCACAATACGGGTTAGGTTAAGGCACAATACGGGTTAGGTTAAGGCACAATACGGGTTAGGTTAAGGCACAATACGGGTTAGGTTAAGGCACAATACGGGTTAGGTTAAGGCACAATACGGGTTAGGTTAAGGCACAATACGGGTTAGGTTAAGGCACAATACGGGTTAGGTTAAGGCACAATACGGGTTAGGTTAAGGCACAATACGGGTTAGGTTAAGGCACAATACGGGTTAGGTTAAGGCACAATACGGGTTAGGTTAAGGCACAATACGGGTTAGGTTAAGGCACAATATGGGTTAGGTTAAGGCACAATATGGGTTAGGTTAAGGCACAATATGGGTTAGGTTAAGGCACAATATGGGTTAGGTTAAGGCACAATATGGGTTAGGTTAAGGCACAATATGGGTTAGGTTAAGGCACAATATGGGTTAGGTTAAGGCACAATATGGGTTAGGTTAAGGCACAATATGGGTTAGGTTAAGGCACAATATGGGTTAGGTTAAGGCACAACGTGGGTTAGGTTAAGGCACAACGTGGGTTAGGTTAAGGCACAACGTGGGTTAGGTTAAGGCACAACGTGGGTTAGGTTAAGGCACAACGTGGGTTAGGTTAAGGCACAACGTGGGTTAGGTTAAGGCACAACGTGGGTTAGGTTAAGGCACAACGTGGGTTAGGTTAAGGCACAATACGGGTTAGGTTAAGGCACAATACGGGTTAGGTTAAGGCACAATACGGGTTAGGTTAAGGCACAATACGGGTTAGGTTAAGGCACAATACGGGTTAGGTTAAGGCACAATACGGGTTAGGTTAAGGCACAATACGGGTTAGGTTAAGGCACAATACGGGTTAGGTTAAGGCACAATACGGGTTAGGTTAAGGCACAACGTGGGTTAGGTTAAGGCACAACGTGGGTTAGGTTAAGGCACAACGTGGGTTAGGTTAAGGCACAACGTGGGTTAGGTTAAGGCACAACGTGGGTTAGGTTAAGGCACAACGTGGGTTAGGTTAAGGCACAACGTGGGTTAGGTTAAGGCACAATACGGGTTAGGTTAAGGCACAATACGGGTTAGGTTAAGGCACAATACGGGTTAGGTTAAGGCACAATACGGGTTAGGTTAAGGCACAATACGGGTTAGGTTAAGGGACAATACGGGTTAGGTTAAGGCACAATACGGGTTAGGTTAAGGCACAATACGGGTTAGGTTAAGGCACAATACGGGTTAGGTTAAGGTACACATTGTTGTAAGGAAAGGTGTTTTGGGGGGGGGGGGGGGGCCGGTTTGTTGATTGTGATTATCGTAAGTAAATGACTGCGGCATCATCTGATTTGCCACGTCAGGGTGCACCTTTGGCTCATAACAGGCGGCGCTCTGATTCCATGCTTGTGGCAGACCTGTGTCTTTCATTCCTGCCATTGTTTGTGTGCTGTGACAGGAGGCAGTATTGTGATGTTGGGTGTACCCCTGTGTAGGACATGTGTGGGTGTTGGTGGCTTAGCTGAGCAATGGTGGTTGTCGGAAGGGTGGGATATTCTGTTTTGTGAGTGGACCTCCCGGTCTGGTTATGATAGTGTGGATAGTCTAATGTGGCGGAGAGGATGCACTGGGTGTTGTTCCATGCTGGTGCTTACATATTGTCTCTG
>NW_025725308.1:262500-267500 GCF_021461395.2 Schistocerca americana | reverse complement strand
CTTGGCAAATGCTTTCGCTTCTGTTCGTCTTGCGACGATCCAAGAATTTCACCTCTAACGTCGCAATACGAATGCCCCCGCCTGTCCCTATTAATCATTACCTCGGGTTCCGAAAACCAACAAAATAGAACCGAGGTCCTATTCCATTATTCCATGCACACAGTATTCAGGCGGGCTTGCCTGCTTTAAGCACTCTAATTTGTTCAAAGTAAACGTGCCGGCCCACCGAGACACTCACTCAAGAGCACCCTGGTAGGATTGCAACGGGGTCCGCCTCGGGACGCACGAGCACGCACGAGGCGCGTCGCACGCCTTCAGCTCGCCCCACCGGCAGGACGTCCCACGATACATGCCAGTTAAACACCGACGGGCGGTGAACCAACAGCGTGGGACACAAATCCAACTACGAGCTTTTTAACCGCAACAACTTTAATATACGCTATTGGAGCTGGAATTACCGCGGCTGCTGGCACCAGACTTGCCCTCCAATAGATACTCGTTAAAGGATTTAAAGTGTACTCATTCCGATTACGGGGCCTCGGATGAGTCCCGTATCGTTATTTTTCGTCACTACCTCCCCGTGCCGGGAGTGGGTAATTTGCGCGCCTGCTGCCTTCCTTGGATGTGGTAGCCGTTTCTCAGGCTCCCTCTCCGGAATCGAACCCTGATTCCCCGTTACCCGTTACAACCATGGTAGGCGCAGAACCTACCATCGACAGTTGATAAGGCAGACATTTGAAAGATGCGTCGCCGGTACGAGGACTGTGCGATCAGCCCAAAGTTATTCAGAGTCACCAAGGCAAACGGACCGGACGAGCCGACCGATTGGTTTTGATCTAATAAAAGCGTCCCTTCCATCTCTGGTCGGGACTCTGTTTGCATGTATTAGCTCTAGAATTACCACAGTTATCCAAGTAACGTGGGTACGATCTAAGGAACCATAACTGATTTAATGAGCCATTCGCGGTTTCACCTTAATGCGGCTTGTACTGAGACATGCATGGCTTAATCTTTGAGACAAGCATATGACTACTGGCAGGATCAACCAGGGAGCTGCGTCAACTAGAGCTGAGCAGCCGGCCGCCCGGGAGTGTGTCCCGGGGGCCCGCGCGAACACGCAAGCGTCCGCTCAATTATTCTGCAAACAGGAGGAGGCTGAGCTCCCCTGCACGATACACCTCGAAACCCTCTCAGGTCCCGGCGGCGCGCAGCGCCGTCCTAAGTACTTGGTCGGGTTCGAGAGAGGCGCAATCGCCCGGAGTTTGGCGAGTAGACGCTTTAGGTGCGACCACCCGTGCTCCCAACTGAGCTTGCCGCTGCCGACAGAGGCCCGGGAGCGTGCTGTCGTGGCATTGCCGGCGGGAGACAACACGCGCCACCTACGGTGGCCGGCAGCTCCAACGCCAGCGCCACAGAAGGACAAAAGCCCCACTTGGGTGCCGAAGCGAACTCTCCCAGCACAGCGCACGCGCCAACACGTCCGCACAGCTGCGATACAAACCACCTGCGAGAACCGCAGAGGCGACCGAGCAGCAGACGGCGTCGCGGCGCCGAGCGCCGGGCGGCGGCGCATCCTCAGCGCACACAGTCCTCAATCGGACCAGCACACTGCAGATGTCCACCGCGCTTCGCACCGGGCCCGCGAGGACCTACTTTGGCCGCACGGCGCCGCGTGCAGGGTGCGCCGGCGCGCAGCTGCGCCGCCTGCCGCCTCCGTCGGCCGGCGCGCCTGCCACTGGCCGCCCCCACCAGCCGGCTGTAGCGCGTGCGCCCACGCACCGCGCGGCCAGCACGCCGGGAGGCCCCCCCTCACCGGCCGGGGACGGTCCCACCCAGCCACCGCCGCGTATCGCTTCACACCCACATGCCATTCACGTTCGTGGGCATGGTGGGTATCGCTGAAACAACCGGTTGGTAGCTCAACCGATCGTCGCCATCACTGATTCACCTCTAGCGAGAACAACCGCACCACAACGGTTTACCAGTTGTTCATTTGCGTAACGTCACCAGCAAACGTAGACGTCCATCGCCATTTGCAAATTCAACGATTGTTGCATGCCTGTGTCAGGTGTCACGACACACTATGTCTGCCCACATACACGCAACAACATGTGCACGCTTCGCGAACACGTGGAAGGTGGCCCCCGTACGTATGCGATGTCCATTGCGCGAACGACTGTCAACCGGCCTCTGTCGCATGTCGCAGATGTGGAACGCAGTGCACCATGCTGTCACGGTGTGTGAGAAGAGACGACTACGTCTGACAACACGCGCCACTACATCAACAGACGGCTCATGCTGATCGCCATCCAGGGCATACCACACTGCAATCCGGCTCTTATAGGGAGACGACACATAGCTGAGTGCACAACAGTTGGACCGCATGGTTCGCCGTTGTTGGCGCAGTCGTTGTACGGTCACATGTACCACGATGTATCATTCAGTACATGAGGACCAATGTGCAGTACAGTGTGTGATTTGGACGTACAACATCAGCGGACAGTTGACACAGGCCGTACCACAGCGTAGGCTAAGTGCTTCGCCATGCGAATGCCAATGAACAACTGCGAAGGGCATTGAGCATGTACGTCCTGCTGCCATCCACATTACAGTGTATCGCTGCAAGGTGTTTAACATGAAGCGATACACTGGGGACCAGGCAGTGCGAGTAGCAAACTATATTGCGGGGGTTGCAGTTAGGCAACACTACACTAATTTAACGCGTCGTATGACAATTACAGAGCGGGTTAAGGCCCAACGTGTGTTGGGTTAAGGCCCAACGTGTGTTGGGTTAAGGCCCAACGTGTGTTGGGTTAAGGCCCAACGTGTGTTGGGTTAAGGCCCAACGTGTGTTGGGTTAAGGCCCAACGTGTGTTGGGTTAAGGCCCAACGTGTGTTGGGTTAAGGCCCAACGTGTGTTGGGTTAAGGCCCAACGTGTGTTGGGTTAAGGCCCAACGTGTGTTGGGTTAAGGCCCAACGTGTGTTGGGTTAAGGCCCAACGTGTGTTGGGTTAAGGCCCAACGTGTGTTGGGTTAAGGCCCAACGTGTGTTGGGTTAAGGCCCAACGTGTGTTGGGTTAAGGCCCAACGTGGGTTGGGTTAAGGCGCAACGTGGGTTGGGTTAAGGCCCAACGTGGGTTGGGTTAAGGCGCAACGTGGGTTGGGTTAAGGCGCAACGTGGGTTGGGTTAAGGCGCAACGTGGGTTAGGTTAAGGCGCAACGTGGGTTAGGTTAAGGCGCAACGTAGGTTAGGTTAAGGCGCAATATAGGTTAGGTTAAGGCGCAATATAGGTTAGGTTAAGGCGCAATATAGGTTAGGTTAAGGCGCAATATAGGTTAGGTTAAGGCGCAATATAGGTTAGGTTAAGGCGCAATATAGGTTAGGTTAAGGCGCAACGTAGGTTAGGTTAAGGCGCAACATAGGTTAGGTTAAGGCGCAACATAGGTTAGGTTAAGGCGCAATATAGGTTAGGTTAAGGCACAATATGGGTTAGGTTAAGGCACAATATGGGTTAGGTTAAGGCACAATATGGGTTAGGTTAAGGCACAATATGGGTTAGGTTAAGGCACAATATGGGTTAGGTTAAGGCACAATATGGGTTAGGTTAAGGCACAATATGGGTTAGGTTAAGGCACAATATGGGTTAGGTTAAGGCACAATATGGGTTAGGTTAAGGCACAATATGGGTTAGGTTAAGGCACAATATGGGTTAGGTTAAGGCACAATATGGGTTAGGTTAAGGCACAATATGGGTTAGGTTAAGGCACAATATGGGTTAGGTTAAGGCACAATATGGGTTAGGTTAAGGCACAATATGGGTTAGGTTAAGGCACAATATGGGTTAGGTTAAGGCACAATATGGGTTAGGTTAAGGCACAATATGGGTTAGGTTAAGGCACAATATGGGTTAGGTTAAGGCACAATATGGGTTAGGTTAAGGCACAATATGGGTTAGGTTAAGGCACAATATGGGTTAGGTTAAGGCACAATATGGGTTAGGTTAAGGCACAATATGGGTTAGGTTAAGGCACAATGTGGGTTAGGTTAAGGCACAACGTGGGTTAGGTTAAGGCACAACGTGGGTTAGGTTAAGGCACAACGTGGGTTAGGTTAAGGCACAACGTGGGTTAGGTTAAGGCACAACGTGGGTTAGGTTAAGGCACAACGTGGGTTAGGTTAAGGCACAACGTGGGTTAGGTTAAGGCACAACGTGGGTTAGGTTAAGGCACAACGTGGGTTAGGTTAAGGCACAATACGGGTTAGGTTAAGGCACAATACGGGTTAGGTTAAGGCACAATACGGGTTAGGTTAAGGCACAATACGGGTTAGGTTAAGGCACAATACGGGTTAGGTTAAGGCACAATACGGGTTAGGTTAAGGCACAATACGGGTTAGGTTAAGGCACAATACGGGTTAGGTTAAGGCACAATACGGGTTAGGTTAAGGCACAATACGGGTTAGGTTAAGGCACAATACGGGTTAGGTTAAGGCACAATACGGGTTAGGTTAAGGCACAATACGGGTTAGGTTAAGGCACAATACGGGTTAGGTTAAGGCACAATACGGGTTAGGTTAAGGCACAATACGGGTTAGGTTAAGGCACAATACGGGTTAGGTTAAGGCACAATATGGGTTAGGTTAAGGCACAATATGGGTTAGGTTAAGGCACAATATGGGTTAGGTTAAGGCACAATATGGGTTAGGTTAAGGCACAATATGGGTTAGGTTAAGGCACAATATGGGTTAGGTTAAGGCACAATATGGGTTAGGTTAAGGCACAATATGGGTTAGGTTAAGGCACAATATGGGTTAGGTTAAGGCACAATATGGGTTAGGTTAAGGCACAATATGGGTTAGGTTAAGGCACAATGTGGGTTAGGTTAAGGCACAACGTGGGTTAGGTTAAGGCACAACGTGGGTTAGGTTAAGGCACAACGTGGGTTAGGTTAAGGCACAACGTGGGTTAGGTTAAGGCACAACGTGGGTTAGGTTAAGGCAC
>NW_025725308.1:252500-257500 GCF_021461395.2 Schistocerca americana | reverse complement strand
CAGAGCCATCGACTGAGGAGTGGAGGCGCTCGGCCCAACACCGGCCCAGTTGGTAACTGGACTTAATCACGTCCCCACGCCATTGCAAGGCGTTGTCCAGTTGGCAGATTTCACGTCGCAGCAAGTCCTGGGAAGAATCGTCCACAGCCACACCTAAACCCTGTATCTTCGCCAGCCTCCTCCTTCGAAGAAGTGGACCAAGCCAGCGGGCTGATGGAACCCCCAAGCCCCCATGAGTTATTGGGGCATGGAAGTATCCAACAGGTGTATCCGCTGGGAGACGCAGCCAAGTTCGAACCGCTGCCCGCACACAGACATCCAGGGATGTGAGGGCCCCCAGACGAGTTCTCCCCAAGGCCAGACCATGGTAAATACCCGGGAGGATTACGGACCGAAGGGAATACAGTCTCTGCTGAGGCTTTAGTGGAGCACGCTTAATGATGTCAAGCTGCTTCTCGACCTCCCGCCGAGGATGGAACAAACTTCGTCCGCCGGTGGTGAATTGCAGTCCCAAATACTTAAATGTATCTTCCATCGCCAGTGCTGGAATGTTTTGGACACCAGCACGAAAGATGACTGTCTCGTCGACCTTGGTCTTCTTCTCCCGGCCTGATGACACCAGGGCGAGAGAGAAGCACTTTCGTGGGTTGACCTCAAGGCCGAGGTCACCCAAGGCCGACGTGGCGATGGTAAGAAGTTCCTGCAATCCATCACGAGTCTCGGCGAACAGCAGGAGGTCGTCGGCGAATGCAGCAGCATTTACTCGCCGTCCGAGAATGCGTGCCCCAACATGCTCAGGGAGACGGGATAAGAGGATGTCTACAGCCATGTTAAAAAGGATGGGGGACAGAGGGTCACCCTGCCGAACACCCCTCGAAGGCCGCACCAGATCGGACGACTTCCCACCAGCGCAGATAACCGTCGATCCCGCCCCATAGCACCCCTGGATGTAGTCAACGAACTCGACCGGCAGGCCATGGGCCCTCAGCACAGGGCCAAGGGCCCCATGGGCAAGCGAGTCGAAGGCCTTTGACACATCCAGGGACGCCAAGTACAGCGAACCGGCGGCCCTCCGCGCCTGAGTCATCGCCAGATCCAGGATAAAGGTGTTATGAAGCATCCCATCCTGAGGGATGAAAGCCCGCTGACGACCATCCAAAGTGCAGAAGCGCATAAGGCGGCCAACCAGAACCTTGTGGAAGGCTCTGGTTAGCACCGAGCACACTGTAATCGGACGGAAGTCAGCAGGGGATGCTGCGGCGGTCCTCTTGGGGAGCAGGGTGGTCCTGGCCTGAAGGAGACGGGATGGAAGGGAACGGGAAAGGAGAAGGATATTCAGGATTTTAAGAAAAACCTCCCGGGGAAGGCGACGTAATTGGGCCGGTGTAAGACCATCTGGGCCTGCAGCGGAGCTTCGAGGTGGTAGGGCAGTAGCCGCTTCTTCCGCAGTGATGGGAGCCCATAGTTTGTGGAAGGGTACCATCTTTGAGAACGGCAACAGCCTGTCGGACAGGCCCTCACCCCGGGGAGGCCGAGACCTGACACGAGGTGGGGCAAAGAGGTCTGTCCAATACTCAATCAGCCCCGGGATGGACGGGGGCTGATGCAGAAGAGTGCCCTCAAGGAGCCCGTTGATACAACGTGCCGGATTTTTCTTGAAGGCACGCTGGACCACTGCATATTCCCACCTTCGTCGAGCACGCTTCCGCTCTGGAGGCTGTTGAATCCGTACGTTTGCAGCTTGATGGACAGCTGGTTCCATGCTCCCTAACTCATCCAGAGCAGGTAGCAACATTGCTCGGATAGTGTCCCGGCTAGTGGTAGGACCAAGAGCCAGAAGAGCGTCCAGAGAGCGAAATCGGCGGCCCGATGGAGGGAGTCCAGAAACAAAGGACCAGATGGCAAGGTCAACGCTATCCCCCTGAGGTGGAACGTGTGGTACAGGGGATCCGTCACCAGGCTCAGCCGCAGCGTCATGAGAACCATGAGCACTACTGGGGAGCTCGGCGACAAACCTTGCCACCATGTCCCGATAGGACTTCGTCCTACGCTGGCACTTGATGGACTCCAGCGTTCGAGCAGGAAAGGCCTTGGCGAGTTCCTGGTTAAAGAACTTGCAACCGTGGATGGTCAGGGTTGCTTCGGCATGGGCCAAACGCAAGAGTTCTTCTTCAGACCACCTGGCCTTCTTCCTCCCCGTCTGTATCTCCGCGTTGACTGCAGATGGATGAGCATGGCGCCGATGAACACCGAGCCCGGTCTTGGTGGAAAAAGACCGCGAGCAATCGGGGCAGACTATGGGGAGCGGCGCTCGACCCGCATCGGTTGGCTGGCTGGGTGGCTCATCAGCTGGCACAGGCGCTCCAGTGGGAGGCCTGGTACCACGTTTACTTCTTGTTGTTGGGCCAGCTGGAGCAAAGGCACGAGGGGAGGCAACCCCCGTACCCTAAACACACCCTGCTCTGTTGGTCGAGGAACTTTGGGAGACTTATGCCAAGGCATAACCTTCCTTAGAACCTCTCACGACCCCCGCCACGTGAAGGCCAGAGCTAGGATTTCCCACCGAGAGGCTAAGCGAACCATCGCCCACTCAACACCACTAGGATGCTAAGGAGTGGACCGAGAGGATCCGTATATGACGCATCATGTGAGCATTTGGAGAGTCATAGTTACTCCCGCCGTTTACCCGCGCTTGCTTGAATTTCTTCACGTTGACATTCAGAGCACTGGGCAGAAATCACATTGCGTCAACACCCGCTAGGGCCATCGCAATGCTTTGTTTTAATTAGACAGTCGGATTCCCCCAGTCCGTGCCAGTTCTGAGTTGATCGTTGAATGGCGGCCGAAGAGAATCCGCGCACCCGCGCGCCCCCGGAGGAGCACGCTAAGGCGGACGCGGCCTCGCAGCAAGGAAGATCCGTGGGAGGCCAAGGCACGGGACCGAGCTCGGATCCTGCACGCAGGTTGAAGCACCGGGGCGCGAACGCCGCGCAGGCGCGCGCATCCTGCACCGCCGGCCAGCACGAGGCCAACCAACGGCGAGAGCAGACCACGCCCGCGCTAAACGCCCGCACTTACCGGCACCCCTACGGCACTCACCTCGCCCAGGCCCGGCACGTTAGCGCTGACCCACTTCCCGACCAAGCCCGACACGCCCCGATCCTCAGAGCCAATCCTTATCCCGAAGTTACGGATCCAATTTGCCGACTTCCCTTACCTACATTATTCTATCGACTAGAGGCTCTTCACCTTGGAGACCTGCTGCGGATATGGGTACGAACCGGCGCGACACCTCCACGTGGCCCTCTCCCGGATTTTCAAGGTCCGAGGGGAAGATCGGGACACCGCCGCAACTGCGGTGCTCTTCGCGTTCCAAACCCTATCTCCCTGCTAGAGGATTCCAGGGAACTCGAACGCTCATGCAGAAAAGAAAACTCTTCCCCGATCTCCCGACGGCGTCTCCGGGTCCTTTTGGGTTACCCCGACGAGCATCTCTAAAAGAGGGGCCCGACTTGTATCGGTTCCGCTGCCGGGTTCCGGAATAGGAACCGGATTCCCTTTCGCCCAACGGGGGCCAGCACAAAGTGCATCATGCTATGACGGCCCCCATCAACATCGGATTTCTCCTAGGGCTTAGGATCGACTGACTCGTGTGCAACGGCTGTTCACACGAAACCCTTCTCCGCGTCAGCCCTCCAGGGCCTCGCTGGAGTATTTGCTACTACCACCAAGATCTGCACCGACGGCGGCTCCAGGCAGGCTCACGCCCAGACCCTTCTGCGCCCACCGCCGCGACCCTCCTACTCGTCAGGGCTTCGCGGCCGGCCGCAAGGACCGGCCATGACTGCCAGACTGACGGCCGAGTATAGGCACGACGCTTCAGCGCCATCCATTTTCAGGGCTAGTTGCTTCGGCAGGTGAGTTGTTACACACTCCTTAGCGGATTCCGACTTCCATGGCCACCGTCCTGCTGTCTTAAGCAACCAACGCCTTTCATGGTTTCCCATGAGCGTCGATTCGGGCGCCTTAACTCGGCGTTTGGTTCATCCCACAGCGCCAGTTCTGCTTACCAAAAGTGGCCCACTTGGCACTCCGATCCGAGTCGTTTGCTCGCGGCTTCAGCATATCAAGCAAGCCGGAGATCTCACCCATTTAAAGTTTGAGAATAGGTTGAGGTCGTTTCGGCCCCAAGGCCTCTAATCATTCGCTTTACCGGATGAGACTCGTACGAGCACCAGCTATCCTGAGGGAAACTTCGGAGGGAACCAGCTACTAGATGGTTCGATTAGTCTTTCGCCCCTATACCCAGCTCCGACGATCGATTTGCACGTCAGAATCGCTACGGACCTCCATCAGGGTTTCCCCTGACTTCGTCCTGGCCAGGCATAGTTCACCATCTTTCGGGTCCCAACGTGTACGCTCTAGGTGCGCCTCACCTCGCAATGAGGACGAGACGCCCCGGGAGTGCGGAGGCCGCCGCCCCGTGAAGGGCGGGGAAGCCCCATCCTCCCTCGGCCCGCGCAAGGCGAGACCTTCACTTTCATTACGCCTTTAGGTTTCGTACA
The DNA here is from genome assembly GCF_021461395.2 of Schistocerca americana. Taxonomy (NCBI): domain Eukaryota; kingdom Metazoa; phylum Arthropoda; class Insecta; order Orthoptera; family Acrididae; genus Schistocerca; species Schistocerca americana. The sequence continues at coordinate 252,935 of NW_025725308.1, read as the reverse complement.
GCCCAATGACTCGCGCACATGTTAGACTCCTTGGTCCGTGTTTCAAGACGGGTCGTGAAATTGTCCAAAGCTGAAGCGCCGCTGACGGGAGCGATTATTCCGCCCGAGAGCATCCCGAGCCAACAGCGGCGCAGGTCCGGGGCCGGGCCAGGTAGGTCCGTCATCCGGGAAGAACCGCGCGCGCTTGCCGGGAGCCCGAGCGCCCAAAGGGGCGAATCGACTCCTCCAGATATACCGCCGGGCAGCCAGCCAGGACACCGGGGCTCTGCCCAACAGACGCGAACCGAGGCCCGCGGAAGGACAGGCTGCGCACCCGGGCCGTAGGCCGGCACCCAGCGGGTCGCGACGTCCTACTAGGGGAGAAGTGCGGCCCACCGCACACCGGAACGGCCCCACCCCGCGGCGAGTGGAAAGGCAACCGGACACGACCCCGCC
>NW_025725308.1:245000-250000 GCF_021461395.2 Schistocerca americana | reverse complement strand
TTTTTAACCGCAACAACTTTAATATACGCTATTGGAGCTGGAATTACCGCGGCTGCTGGCACCAGACTTGCCCTCCAATAGATACTCGTTAAAGGATTTAAAGTGTACTCATTCCGATTACGGGGCCTCGGATGAGTCCCGTATCGTTATTTTTCGTCACTACCTCCCCGTGCCGGGAGTGGGTAATTTGCGCGCCTGCTGCCTTCCTTGGATGTGGTAGCCGTTTCTCAGGCTCCCTCTCCGGAATCGAACCCTGATTCCCCGTTACCCGTTACAACCATGGTAGGCGCAGAACCTACCATCGACAGTTGATAAGGCAGACATTTGAAAGATGCGTCGCCGGTACGAGGACCGTGCGATCAGCCCAAAGTTATTCAGAGTCACCAAGGCAAACGGACCGGACGAGCCGACCGATTGGTTTTGATCTAATAAATGCGTCCCTTCCATCTCTGGTCGGGACTCTGTTTGCATGTATTAGCTCTAGAATTACCACAGTTATCCAAGTAACGTGGGTACGATCTAAGGAACCATAACTGATTTAATGAGCCATTCGCGGTTTCACCTTAATGCGGCTTGTACTGAGACATGCATGGCTTAATCTTTGAGACAAGCATATGACTACTGGCAGGATCAACCAGGGAGCTGCGTCAACTAGAGCTGAGCAGCCGGCCGCCCGGGAGTGTGTCCCGGGGGCCCGCGCGAACACGCAAGCGTCCGCTCAATTATTCTGCAAACAGGAGGAGGCTGAGCTCCCCTGCACGATACACCTCGAAACCCTCTCAGGTCCCGGCGGCGCGCAGCGCCGTCCTAAGTACTTGGTCGGGTTCGAGAGAGGCGCAATCGCCCGGAGTTTGGCGAGTAGACGCTTTAGGTGCGACCACCCGTGCTCCCAACTGAGCTTGCCGCTGCCGACAGAGGCCCGGGAGCGTGCTGTCGTGGCATTGCCGGCGGGAGACAACACGCGCCACCTACGGTGGCCGGCAGCTCCAACGCCAGCGCCACAGAAGGACAAAAGCCCCACTTGGGTGCCGAAGCGAACTCTCCCAGCACAGCGCACGCGCCAACACGTCCGCACAGCTGCGATACAAACCACCTGCGAGAACCGCAGAGGCGACCGAGCAGCAGACGGCGTCGCGGCGCCGAGCGCCGGGCGGCGGCGCATCCTCAGCGCACACAGTCCTCAATCGGACCAGCACACTGCAGATGTCCACCGCGCTTCGCACCGGGCCCGCGAGGACCTACTTTGGCCGCACGGCGCCGCGTGCAGGGTGCGCCGGCGCGCAGCTGCGCCGCCTGCCGCCTCCGTCGGCCGGCGCGCCTGCCACTGGCCGCCCCCACCAGCCGGCTGTAGCGCGTGCGCCCACGCACCGCGCGGCCAGCACGCCGGGAGGCCCCCCCTCACCGGCCGGGGACGGTCCCACCCAGCCACCGCCGCGTATCGCTTCACACCCACATGCCATTCACGTTCGTGGGCATGGTGGGTATCGCTGAAACAACCGGTTGGTAGCTCAACCGATCGTCGCCATCACTGATTCACCTCTAGCGAGAACAACCGCACCACAACGGTTTACCAGTTGTTCATTTGCGTAACGTCACCAGCAAACGTAGACGTCCATCGCCATTTGCAAATTCAACGATTGTTGCATGCCTGTGTCAGGTGTCACGACACACTATGTCTGCCCACATACACGCAACAACATGTGCACGCTTCGCGAACACGTGGAAGGTGGCCCCCGTACGTATGCGATGTCCATTGCGCGAACGACTGTCAACCGGCCTCTGTCGCATGTCGCAGATGTGGAACGCAGTGCACCATGCTGTCACGGTGTGTGAGAAGAGACGACTACGTCTGACAACACGCGCCACTACATCAACAGACGGCTCATGCTGATCGCCATCCAGGGCATACCACACTGCAATCCGGCTCTTATAGGGAGACGACACATAGCTGAGTGCACAACAGTTGGACCGCATGGTTCGCCGTTGTTGGCGCAGTCGTTGTACGGTCACATGTACCACGATGTATCATTCAGTACATGAGGACCAATGTGCAGTACAGTGTGTGATTTGGACGTACAACATCAGCGGACAGTTGACACAGGCCGTACCACAGCGTAGGCTAAGTGCTTCGCCATGCGAATGCCAATGAACAACTGCGAAGGGCATTGAGCATGTACGTCCTGCTGCCATCCACATTACAGTGTATCGCTGCAAGGTGTTTAACATGAAGCGATACACTGGGGACCAGGCAGTGCGAGTAGCAAACTATATTGCGGGGGTTGCAGTTAGGCAACACTACACTAATTTAACGCGTCGTATGACAATTACAGAGCGGGTTAAGGCCCAACGTGTGTTGGGTTAAGGCCCAACGTGTGTTGGGTTAAGGCCCAACGTGTGTTGGGTTAAGGCCCAACGTGTGTTGGGTTAAGGCCCAACGTGTGTTGGGTTAAGGCCCAACGTGTGTTGGGTTAAGGCCCAACGTGTGTTGGGTTAAGGCCCAACGTGTGTTGGGTTAAGGCCCAACGTGTGTTGGGTTAAGGCCCAACGTGTGTTGGGTTAAGGCCCAACGTGTGTTGGGTTAAGGCCCAACGTGTGTTGGGTTAAGGCCCAACGTGTGTTGGGTTAAGGCCCAACGTGTGTTGGGTTAAGGCCCAACGTGTGTTGGGTTAAGGCCCAACGTGTGTTGGGTTAAGGCCCAACGTGGGTTGGGTTAAGGCGCAACGTGGGTTGGGTTAAGGCCCAACGTGGGTTGGGTTAAGGCGCAACGTGGGTTGGGTTAAGGCGCAACGTGGGTTGGGTTAAGGCGCAACGTGGGTTAGGTTAAGGCGCAACGTGGGTTAGGTTAAGGCGCAACGTAGGTTAGGTTAAGGCGCAATATAGGTTAGGTTAAGGCGCAATATAGGTTAGGTTAAGGCGCAATATAGGTTAGGTTAAGGCGCAATATAGGTTAGGTTAAGGCGCAATATAGGTTAGGTTAAGGCGCAATATAGGTTAGGTTAAGGCGCAACGTAGGTTAGGTTAAGTCGCAACATAGGTTAGGTTAAGGCGCAACATAGGTTAGGTTAAGGCGCAACATGGGTTAGGTTAAGGCGCAATATAGGTTAGGTTAAGGCACAATATGGGTTAGGTTAAGGCACAATATGGGTTAGGTTAAGGCACAATATGGGTTAGGTTAAGGCACAATATGGGTTAGGTTAAGGCACAATATGGGTTAGGTTAAGGCACAATATGGGTTAGGTTAAGGCACAATATGGGTTAGGTTAAGGCACAATATGGGTTAGGTTAAGGCACAATATGGGTTAGGTTAAGGCACAATATGGGTTAGGTTAAGGCACAATATGGGTTAGGTTAAGGCACAATATGGGTTAGGTTAAGGCACAATATGGGTTAGGTTAAGGCACAATATGGGTTAGGTTAAGGCACAATATGGGTTAGGTTAAGGCACAATATGGGTTAGGTTAAGGCACAATATGGGTTAGGTTAAGGCACAATATGGGTTAGGTTAAGGCACAATATGGGTTAGGTTAAGGCACAATATGGGTTAGGTTAAGGCACAATATGGGTTAGGTTAAGGCACAATATGGGTTAGGTTAAGGCACAATATGGGTTAGGTTAAGGCACAATATGGGTTAGGTTAAGGCACAATATGGGTTAGGTTAAGGCACAATATGGGTTAGGTTAAGGCACAATATGGGTTAGGTTAAGGCACAATATGGGTTAGGTTAAGGCACAATATGGGTTAGGTTAAGGCACAATATGGGTTAGGTTAAGGCACAATGTGGGTTAGGTTAAGGCACAACGTGGGTTAGGTTAAGGCACAACGTGGGTTAGGTTAAGGCACAACGTGGGTTAGGTTAAGGCACAACGTGGGTTAGGTTAAGGCACAACGTGGGTTAGGTTAAGGCACAACGTGGGTTAGGTTAAGGCACAACGTGGGTTAGGTTAAGGCACAACGTGGGTTAGGTTAAGGCACAATACGGGTTAGGTTAAGGCACAATACGGGTTAGGTTAAGGCACAATACGGGTTAGGTTAAGGCACAATACGGGTTAGGTTAAGGCACAATACGGGTTAGGTTAAGGCACAATACGGGTTAGGTTAAGGCACAATACGGGTTAGGTTAAGGCACAATACGGGTTAGGTTAAGGCACAATACGGGTTAGGTTAAGGCACAATACGGGTTAGGTTAAGGCACAATACGGGTTAGGTTAAGGCACAATACGGGTTAGGTTAAGGCACAATACGGGTTAGGTTAAGGCACAATACGGGTTAGGTTAAGGTACAATACGGGTTAGGTTAAGGCACAATACGGGTTAGGTTAAGGCACAATACGGGTTAGGTTAAGGCACAATATGGGTTAGGTTAAGGCACAATATGGGTTAGGTTAAGGCACAATATGGGTTAGGTTAAGGCACAATATGGGTTAGGTTAAGGCACAATATGGGTTAGGTTAAGGCACAATATGGGTTAGGTTAAGGCACAATATGGGTTAGGTTAAGGCACAATATGGGTTAGGTTAAGGCACAATATGGGTTAGGTTAAGGCACAATATGGGTTAGGTTAAGGCACAATATGGGTTAGGTTAAGGCACAATATGGGTTAGGTTAAGGCACAATATGGGTTAGGTTAAGGCACAATATGGGTTAGGTTAAGGCACAATATGGGTTAGGTTAAGGCACAACGTGGGTTAGGTTAAGGCACAACGTGGGTTAGGTTAAGGCACAACGTGGGTTAGGTTAAGGCACAACGTGGGTTAGGTTAAGGCACAACGTGGGTTAGGTTAAGGCACAACGTGGGTTAGGTTAAGGCACAACGTGGGTTAGGTTAAGGCACAACGTGGGTTAGGTTAAGGCACAACGTGGGTTAGGTTAAGGCACAATACGGGTTAGGTTAAGGCACAATACGGGTTAGGTTAAGGCACAATACGGGTTAGGTTAAGGCACAATACGGGTTAGGTTAAGGCACAATACGGGTTAGGTTAAGGCACAATACGGGTTAGGTT
>NW_025725308.1:230000-235000 GCF_021461395.2 Schistocerca americana | reverse complement strand
ACCTACTTTGGCCGCACGGCGCCGCGTGCAGGGTGCGCCGGCGCGCAGCTGCGCCGCCTGCCGCCTCCGTCGGCCGGCGCGCCTGCCACTGGCCGCCCCCACCAGCCGGCTGTAGCGCGTGCGCCCACGCACCGCGCGGCCAGCACGCCGGGAGGCCCCCCCTCACCGGCCGGGGACGGTCCCACCCAGCCACCGCCGCGTATCGCTTCACACCCACATGCCATTCACGTTCGTGGGCATGGTGGGTATCGCTGAAACAACCGGTTGGTAGCTCAACCGATCGTCGCCATCACTGATTCACCTCTAGCGAGAACAACCGCACCACAACGGTTTACCAGTTGTTCATTTGCGTAACGTCACCAGCAAACGTAGACGTCCATCGCCATTTGCAAATTCAACGATTGTTGCATGCCTGTGTCAGGTGTCACGACACACTATGTCTGCCCACATACACGCAACAACATGTGCACGCTTCGCGAACACGTGGAAGGTGGCCCCCGTACGTATGCGATGTCCATTGCGCGAACGACTGTCAACCGGCCTCTGTCGCATGTCGCAGATGTGGAACGCAGTGCACCATGCTGTCACGGTGTGTGAGAAGAGACGACTACGTCTGACAACACGCGCCACTACATCAACAGACGGCTCATGCTGATCGCCATCCAGGGCATACCACACTGCAATCCGGCTCTTATAGGGAGACGACACATAGCTGAGTGCACAACAGTTGGACCGCATGGTTCGCCGTTGTTGGCGCAGTCGTTGTACGGTCACATGTACCACGATGTATCATTCAGTACATGAGGACCAATGTGCAGTACAGTGTGTGATTTGGACGTACAACATCAGCGGACAGTTGACACAGGCCGTACCACAGCGTAGGCTAAGTGCTTCGCCATGCGAATGCCAATGAACAACTGCGAAGGGCATTGAGCATGTACGTCCTGCTGCCATCCACATTACAGTGTATCGCTGCAAGGTGTTTAACATGAAGCGATACACTGGGGACCAGGCAGTGCGAGTAGCAAACTATATTGCGGGGGTTGCAGTTAGGCAACACTACACTAATTTAACGCGTCGTATGACAATTACAGAGCGGGTTAAGGCCCAACGTGTGTTGGGTTAAGGCCCAACGTGTGTTGGGTTAAGGCCCAACGTGTGTTGGGTTAAGGCCCAACGTGTGTTGGGTTAAGGCCCAACGTGTGTTGGGTTAAGGCCCAACGTGTGTTGGGTTAAGGCCCAACGTGTGTTGGGTTAAGGCCCAACGTGTGTTGGGTTAAGGCCCAACGTGTGTTGGGTTAAGGCCCAACGTGTGTTGGGTTAAGGCCCAACGTGTGTTGGGTTAAGGCCCAACGTGTGTTGGGTTAAGGCCCAACGTGTGTTGGGTTAAGGCCCAACGTGTGTTGGGTTAAGGCCCAACGTGTGTTGGGTTAAGGCCCAACGTGGGTTGGGTTAAGGCGCAACGTGGGTTGGGTTAAGGCCCAACGTGGGTTGGGTTAAGGCGCAACGTGGGTTGGGTTAAGGCGCAACGTGGGTTGGGTTAAGGCGCAACGTGGGTTAGGTTAAGGCGCAACGTGGGTTAGGTTAAGGCGCAACGTAGGTTAGGTTAAGGCGCAATATAGGTTAGGTTAAGGCGCAATATAGGTTAGGTTAAGGCGCAATATAGGTTAGGTTAAGGCGCAATATAGGTTAGGTTAAGGCGCAATATAGGTTAGGTTAAGGCGCAATATAGGTTAGGTTAAGGCGCAACGTAGGTTAGGTTAAGGCGCAACATAGGTTAGGTTAAGGCGCAACATAGGTTAGGTTAAGGCGCAACATGGGTTAGGTTAAGGCGCAATATAGGTTAGGTTAAGGCACAATATGGGTTAGGTTAAGGCACAATATGGGTTAGGTTAAGGCACAATATGGGTTAGGTTAAGGCACAATATGGGTTAGGTTAAGGCACAATATGGGTTAGGTTAAGGCACAATATGGGTTAGGTTAAGGCACAATATGGGTTAGGTTAAGGCACAATATGGGTTAGGTTAAGGCACAATATGGGTTAGGTTAAGGCACAATATGGGTTAGGTTAAGGCACAATATGGGTTAGGTTAAGGCACAATATGGGTTAGGTTAAGGCACAATATGGGTTAGGTTAAGGCACAATATGGGTTAGGTTAAGGCACAATATGGGTTAGGTTAAGGCACAATATGGGTTAGGTTAAGGCACAATATGGGTTAGGTTAAGGCACAATATGGGTTAGGTTAAGGCACAATATGGGTTAGGTTAAGGCACAATATGGGTTAGGTTAAGGCACAATATGGGTTAGGTTAAGGCACAATATGGGTTAGGTTAAGGCACAATATGGGTTAGGTTAAGGCACAATATGGGTTAGGTTAAGGCACAATATGGGTTAGGTTAAGGCACAATATGGGTTAGGTTAAGGCACAATATGGGTTAGGTTAAGGCACAATATGGGTTAGGTTAAGGCACAATATGGGTTAGGTTAAGGCACAATATGGGTTAGGTTAAGGCACAACGTGGGTTAGGTTAAGGCACAACGTGGGTTAGGTTAAGGCACAACGTGGGTTAGGTTAAGGCACAACATGGGTTAGGTTAAGGCACAACGTGGGTTAGGTTAAGGCACAACGTGGGTTAGGTTAAGGCACAACGTGGGTTAGGTTAAGGCACAACGTGGGTTAGGTTAAGGCACAACGTGGGTTAGGTTAAGGCACAACGTGGGTTAGGTTAAGGCACAATACGGGTTAGGTTAAGGCACAATACGGGTTAGGTTAAGGCACAATACGGGTTAGGTTAAGGCACAATACGGGTTAGGTTAAGGCACAATACGGGTTAGGTTAAGGCACAATACGGGTTAGGTTAAGGCACAATACGGGTTAGGTTAAGGCACAATACGGGTTAGGTTAAGGCACAATACGGGTTAGGTTAAGGCACAATACGGGTTAGGTTAAGGCACAATACGGGTTAGGTTAAGGCACAATACGGGTTAGGTTAAGGCACAATACGGGTTAGGTTAAGGTACAATACGGGTTAGGTTAAGGCACAATACGGGTTAGGTTAAGGCACAATACGGGTTAGGTTAAGGCACAATACGGGTTAGGTTAAGGCACAATATGGGTTAGGTTAAGGCACAATACGGGTTAGGTTAAGGCACAATATGGGTTAGGTTAAGGCACAATATGGGTTAGGTTAAGGCACAATATGGGTTAGGTTAAGGCACAATATGGGTTAGGTTAAGGCACAATATGGGTTAGGTTAAGGCACAATATGGGTTAGGTTAAGGCACAATATGGGTTAGGTTAAGGCACAATATGGGTTAGGTTAAGGCACAATATGGGTTAGGTTAAGGCACAATATGGGTTAGGTTAAGGCACAACGTGGGTTAGGTTAAGGCACAACGTGGGTTAGGTTAAGGCACAACGTGGGTTAGGTTAAGGCACAACGTGGGTTAGGTTAAGGCACAACGTGGGTTAGGTTAAGGCACAACGTGGGTTAGGTTAAGGCACAACGTGGGTTAGGTTAAGGCACAACGTGGGTTAGGTTAAGGCACAATACGGGTTAGGTTAAGGCACAATACGGGTTAGGTTAAGGCACAATACGGGTTAGGTTAAGGCACAATACGGGTTAGGTTAAGGCACAATACGGGTTAGGTTAAGGCACAATACGGGTTAGGTTAAGGCACAATACGGGTTAGGTTAAGGCACAATACGGGTTAGGTTAAGGCACAATACGGGTTAGGTTAAGGCACAACGTGGGTTAGGTTAAGGCACAACGTGGGTTAGGTTAAGGCACAACGTGGGTTAGGTTAAGGCACAACGTGGGTTAGGTTAAGGCACAACGTGGGTTAGGTTAAGGCACAACGTGGGTTAGGTTAAGGCACAATACGGGTTAGGTTAAGGCACAATACGGGTTAGGTTAAGGCACAATACGGGTTAGGTTAAGGCACAATACGGGTTAGGTTAAGGCACAATACGGGTTAGGTTAAGGGACAATACGGGTTAGGTTAAGGCACAATACGGGTTAGGTTAAGGCACAATACGGGTTAGGTTAAGGCACAATACGGGTTAGGTTAAGGTACACATTGTTGTAAGGAAAGGTGTTTTGGGGGGGGGGGGGGCCGGTTTGTTGATTGTGATTATCGTAAGTAAATGACTGCGGCATCATCTGATTTGCCACGTCAGGGTGCACCTTTGGCTCATAACAGGCGGCGCTCTGATTCCATGCTTGTGGCAGACCTGTGTCTTTCATTCCTGCCATTGTTTGTGTGCTGTGACAGGAGGCAGTATTGTGATGTTGGGTGTACCCCTGTGTAGGACATGTGTGGGTGTTGGTGGCTTAGCTGAGCAATGGTGGTTGTCGGAAGGGTGGGATATTCTGTTTTGTGAGTGGACCTCCCGGTCTGGTTATGATAGTGTGGATAGTCTAATGTGGCGGAGAGGATGCACTGGGTGTTGTTCCATGCTGGTGCTTACATATTGTCTCTGTGCCTGTTACAGGCAGAGAGTAGTGCGTGATAAGAGTGTCTGGCTGACGTGTGGTTGTGATTGTGAGCAGAGTCTTTCAGCATGTATACGGACAGTTGTATACATTATCTGTATTTTGATGGCTCTATCTATTACTAATCAGCGCCGTGTATACGTTTCATCCGGTTCCAGTCGAAACTGTTGTATCTCTGTACATTAGTGACACGGCGAGGCCGCCATGTAGTTACTCGTCTCGGCAGCTTCCACCGGTGTATGGCAAATGATTATAAGGAATCAGTCTAGTCGTCAATACCGATAGTGTGACGTCACATGTCTGGGGTGGGGGACGCTGCGCCCTTCCGGTGGGTCATGGCCTAGAAAGACTCTTCCCACGCAGGGGGGCTTGGACTGTCATTGACTCTTCCGAGTAATATACTTGCCGTACGTTTTTGCGACTGCGAGTGCAACGCTCACCGGTACCGACATGGATGGAGCGCCTCCTAGCTGACCGCTGAGCATCTGCATTCGTACAGAGA
>NW_025725308.1:217500-222500 GCF_021461395.2 Schistocerca americana | reverse complement strand
TACTCATTCCGATTACGGGGCCTCGGATGAGTCCCGTATCGTTATTTTTCGTCACTACCTCCCCGTGCCGGGAGTGGGTAATTTGCGCGCCTGCTGCCTTCCTTGGATGTGGTAGCCGTTTCTCAGGCTCCCTCTCCGGAATCGAACCCTGATTCCCCGTTACCCGTTACAACCATGGTAGGCGCAGAACCTACCATCGACAGTTGATAAGGCAGACATTTGAAAGATGCGTCGCCGGTACGAGGACCGTGCGATCAGCCCAAAGTTATTCAGAGTCACCAAGGCAAACGGACCGGACGAGCCGACCGATTGGTTTTGATCTAATAAAAGCGTCCCTTCCATCTCTGGTCGGGACTCTGTTTGCATGTATTAGCTCTAGAATTACCACAGTTATCCAAGTAACGTGGGTACGATCTAAGGAACCATAACTGATTTAATGAGCCATTCGCGGTTTCACCTTAATGCGGCTTGTACTGAGACATGCATGGCTTAATCTTTGAGACAAGCATATGACTACTGGCAGGATCAACCAGGGAGCTGCGTCAACTAGAGCTGAGCAGCCGGCCGCCCGGGAGTGTGTCCCGGGGGCCCGCGCGAACACGCAAGCGTCCGCTCAATTATTCTGCAAACAGGAGGAGGCTGAGCTCCCCTGCACGATACACCTCGAAACCCTCTCAGGTCCCGGCGGCGCGCAGCGCCGTCCTAAGTACTTGGTCGGGTTCGAGAGAGGCGCAATCGCCCGGAGTTTGGCGAGTAGACGCTTTAGGTGCGACCACCCGTGCTCCCAACTGAGCTTGCCGCTGCCGACAGAGGCCCGGGAGCGTGCTGTCGTGGCATTGCCGGCGGGAGACAACACGCGCCACCTACGGTGGCCGGCAGCTCCAACGCCAGCGCCACAGAAGGACAAAAGCCCCACTTGGGTGCCGAAGCGAACTCTCCCAGCACAGCGCACGCGCCAACACGTCCGCACAGCTGCGATACAAACCACCTGCGAGAACCGCAGAGGCGACCGAGCAGCAGACGGCGTCGCGGCGCCGAGCGCCGGGCGGCGGCGCATCCTCAGCGCACACAGTCCTCAATCGGACCAGCACACTGCAGATGTCCACCGCGCTTCGCACCGGGCCCGCGAGGACCTACTTTGGCCGCACGGCGCCGCGTGCAGGGTGCGCCGGCGCGCAGCTGCGCCGCCTGCCGCCTCCGTCGGCCGGCGCGCCTGCCACTGGCCGCCCCCACCAGCCGGCTGTAGCGCGTGCGCCCACGCACCGCGCGGCCAGCACGCCGGGAGGCCCCCCCTCACCGGCCGGGGACGGTCCCACCCAGCCACCGCCGCGTATCGCTTCACACCCACATGCCATTCACGTTCGTGGGCATGGTGGGTATCGCTGAAACAACCGGTTGGTAGCTCAACCGATCGTCGCCATCACTGATTCACCTCTAGCGAGAACAACCGCACCACAACGGTTTACCAGTTGTTCATTTGCGTAACGTCACCAGCAAACGTAGACGTCCATCGCCATTTGCAAATTCAACGATTGTTGCATGCCTGTGTCAGGTGTCACGACACACTATGTCTGCCCACATACACGCAACAACATGTGCACGCTTCGCGAACACGTGGAAGGTGGCCCCCGTACGTATGCGATGTCCATTGCGCGAACGACTGTCAACCGGCCTCTGTCGCATGTCGCAGATGTGGAACGCAGTGCACCATGCTGTCACGGTGTGTGAGAAGAGACGACTACGTCTGACAACACGCGCCACTACATCAACAGACGGCTCATGCTGATCGCCATCCAGGGCATACCACACTGCAATCCGGCTCTTATAGGGAGACGACACATAGCTGAGTGCACAACAGTTGGACCGCATGGTTCGCCGTTGTTGGCGCAGTCGTTGTACGGTCACATGTACCACGATGTATCATTCAGTACATGAGGACCAATGTGCAGTACAGTGTGTGATTTGGACGTACAACATCAGCGGACAGTTGACACAGGCCGTACCACAGCGTAGGCTAAGTGCTTCGCCATGCGAATGCCAATGAACAACTGCGAAGGGCATTGAGCATGTACGTCCTGCTGCCATCCACATTACAGTGTATCGCTGCAAGGTGTTTAACATGAAGCGATACACTGGGGACCAGGCAGTGCGAGTAGCAAACTATATTGCGGGGGTTGCAGTTAGGCAACACTACACTAATTTAACGCGTCGTATGACAATTACAGAGCGGGTTAAGGCCCAACGTGTGTTGGGTTAAGGCCCAACGTGTGTTGGGTTAAGGCCCAACGTGTGTTGGGTTAAGGCCCAACGTGTGTTGGGTTAAGGCCCAACGTGTGTTGGGTTAAGGCCCAACGTGTGTTGGGTTAAGGCCCAACGTGTGTTGGGTTAAGGCCCAACGTGTGTTGGGTTAAGGCCCAACGTGTGTTGGGTTAAGGCCCAACGTGTGTTGGGTTAAGGCCCAACGTGTGTTGGGTTAAGGCCCAACGTGTGTTGGGTTAAGGCCCAACGTGTGTTGGGTTAAGGCCCAACGTGTGTTGGGTTAAGGCCCAACGTGGGTTGGGTTAAGGCGCAACGTGGGTTGGGTTAAGGCCCAACGTGGGTTGGGTTAAGGCGCAACGTGGGTTGGGTTAAGGCGCAACGTGGGTTGGGTTAAGGCGCAACGTGGGTTTGGTTGAGGCGCAACGTGGGTTAGGTTAAGGCGCAACGTAGGTTAGGTTAAGGCGCAATATAGGTTAGGTTAAGGCGCAATATAGGTTAGGTTAAGGCGCAATATAGGTTAGGTTAAGGCGCAATATAGGTTAGGTTAAGGCGCAATATAGGTTAGGTTAAGGCGCAATATAGGTTAGGTTAAGGCGCAACGTAGGTTAGGTTAAGGCGCAACATAGGTTAGGTTAAGGCGCAACATAGGTTAGGTTAAGGCGCAACATGGGTTAGGTTAAGGCGCAATATAGGTTAGGTTAAGGCACAATATGGGTTAGGTTAAGGCACAATATGGGTTAGGTTAAGGCACAATATGGGTTAGGTTAAGGCACAATATGGGTTAGGTTAAGGCACAATATGGGTTAGGTTAAGGCACAATATGGGTTAGGTTAAGGCACAATATGGGTTAGGTTAAGGCACAATATGGGTTAGGTTAAGGCACAATATGGGTTAGGTTAAGGCACAATATGGGTTAGGTTAAGGCACAATATGGGTTAGGTTAAGGCACAATATGGGTTAGGTTAAGGCACAATATGGGTTAGGTTAAGGCACAATATGGGTTAGGTTAAGGCACAATATGGGTTAGGTTAAGGCACAATATGGGTTAGGTTAAGGCACAATATGGGTTAGGTTAAGGCACAATATGGGTTAGGTTAAGGCACAATATGGGTTAGGTTAAGGCACAATATGGGTTAGGTTAAGGCACAATATGGGTTAGGTTAAGGCACAATATGGGTTAGGTTAAGGCACAATATGGGTTAGGTTAAGGCACAATATGGGTTAGGTTAAGGCACAATATGGGTTAGGTTAAGGCACAATATGGGTTAGGTTAAGGCACAATATGGGTTAGGTTAAGGCACAATGTGGGTTAGGTTAAGGCACAACGTGGGTTAGGTTAAGGCACAACGTGGGTTAGGTTAAGGCACAACGTGGGTTAGGTTAAGGCACAACGTGGGTTAGGTTAAGGCACAACGTGGGTTAGGTTAAGGCACAACGTGGGTTAGGTTAAGGCACAACGTGGGTTAGGTTAAGGCACAACGTGGGTTAGGTTAAGGCACAACGTGGGTTAGGTTAAGGCACAACGTGGGTTAGGTTAAGGCACAATACGGGTTAGGTTAAGGCACAATACGGGTTAGGTTAAGGCACAATACGGGTTAGGTTAAGGCACAATACGGGTTAGGTTAAGGCACAATACGGGTTAGGTTAAGGCACAATACGGGTTAGGTTAAGGCACAATACGGGTTAGGTTAAGGCACAATACGGGTTAGGTTAAGGCACAATACGGGTTAGGTTAAGGCACAATACGGGTTAGGTTAAGGCACAATACGGGTTAGGTTAAGGCACAATACGGGTTAGGTTAAGGCACAATACGGGTTAGGTTAAGGCACAATACGGGTTAGGTTAAGGCACAATACGGGTTAGGTTAAGGCACAATACGGGTTAGGTTAAGGCACAATACGGGTTAGGTTAAGGCACAATACGGGTTAGGTTAAGGCACAATACGGGTTAGGTTAAGGCACAATACGGGTTAGGTTAAGGCACAATACGGGTTAGGTTAAGGCACAATATGGGTTAGGTTAAGGCACAATATGGGTTAGGTTAAGGCACAATATGGGTTAGGTTAAGGCACAATATGGGTTAGGTTAAGGCACAATATGGGTTAGGTTAAGGCACAATATGGGTTAGGTTAAGGCACAATATGGGTTAGGTTAAGGCACAATATGGGTTAGGTTAAGGCACAATATGGGTTAGGTTAAGGCACAATATGGGTTAGGTTAAGGCACAATATGGGTTAGGTTAAGGCACAACGTGGGTTAGGTTAAGGCACAACGTGGGTTAGGTTAAGGCACAACGTGGGTTAGGTTAAGGCACAACGTGGGTTAGGTTAAGGCACAACGTGGGTTAGGTTAAGGCACAACGTGGGTTAGGTTAAGGCACAACGTGGGTTAGGTTAAGGCACAACGTGGGTTAGGTTAAGGCACAATACGGGTTAGGTTAAGGCACAATACGGGTTAGGTTAAGGCACAATACGGGTTAGGTTAAGGCACAATACGGGTTAGGTTAAGGCACAATACGGGTTAGGTTAAGGCACAATACGGGTTAGGTTAAGGCACAATACGGGTTAGGTTAAGGCACAATACGGGTTAGGTTAAGGCACAATACGGGTTAGGTTAAGGCACAACGTGGGTTAGGTTAAGGCACAACGTGGGTTAGGTTAAGGCACAACGTGGGTTAGGTTAAGGCACAACGTGGGTTAGGTTAAGGCACAACGTGGGTTAGGTTAAGGCACAACGTGGGTT
>NW_025725308.1:202500-210000 GCF_021461395.2 Schistocerca americana | reverse complement strand
ACAATTGCAAGCCCCAATCCCTAGCACGAAGGAGGTTCAGCGGGTTACCCCGACCTTTCGGCCTAGGAAGACACGCTGATTCCTTCAGTGTAGCGCGCGTGCGGCCCAGAACATCTAAGGGCATCACAGACCTGTTATTGCTCAATCTCGTGCGGCTAGAAGCCGCCTGTCCCTCTAAGAAGAAAAGTAATCGCTGACAGCACGAAGGATGTCACGCGACTAGTTAGCAGGCTAGAGTCTCGTTCGTTATCGGAATTAACCAGACAAATCGCTCCACCAACTAAGAACGGCCATGCACCACCACCCACCGAATCAAGAAAGAGCTATCAATCTGTCAATCCTTCCGGTGTCCGGGCCTGGTGAGGTTTCCCGTGTTGAGTCAAATTAAGCCGCAGGCTCCACTCCTGGTGGTGCCCTTCCGTCAATTCCTTTAAGTTTCAGCTTTGCAACCATACTTCCCCCGGAACCCAAAAGCTTTGGTTTCCCGGAGGCTGCCCGCCGAGTCATCGGAGGAACTGCGGCGGATCGCTGGCTGGCATCGTTTATGGTTAGAACTAGGGCGGTATCTGATCGCCTTCGAACCTCTAACTTTCGTTCTTGATTAATGAAAACATACTTGGCAAATGCTTTCGCTTCTGTTCGTCTTGCGACGATCCAAGAATTTCACCTCTAACGTCGCAATACGAATGCCCCCGCCTGTCCCTATTAATCATTACCTCGGGTTCCTCCCTATTAATCATTACCTCGGGTTCCGAAAACCAACAAAATAGAACCGAGGTCCTATTCCATTATTCCATGCACACAGTATTCAGGCGGGCTTGCCTGCTTTAAGCACTCTAATTTGTTCAAAGTAAACGTGCCGGCCCACCGAGACACTCACTCAAGAGCACCCTGGTAGGATTGCAACGGGGTCCGCCTCGGGACGCACGAGCACGCACGAGGCGCGTCGCACGCCTTCAGCTCGCCCCCACCGGCAGGACGTCCCACGATACATGCCAGTTAAACACCGACGGGCGGTGAAACCAACAGCGTGGGACACAAATCCCAACTACGAGCTTTTTAACCGCATCACTTTAATATACGCTATTGGAGCTGGAATTACCGCGGCTGCTGGCACCAGACTTGCCCCTCCAATAGATACTCGTTAAAGGATTTTAAAGTGTACTCATTCCGATTACGGGGCCTCGGATGAGTCCCGTATCGTTATTTTTCGTCACTACCTCCCCGTGCCAGGAGTGGGTAATTTGCGCGCCTGCTGCCTTCCTTGGATGTGGTAGCCGTTTCTCAGGCTCCCTCTCCGGAATCGAACCCTGATTCCCCGTTACCCGTTACAACCATGGTAGGCGCAGAACCTACCATCGACAGTTGATAAGGCAGACATTTGAAAGATGCGTCGCCGGTACGAGGACGTGCGATCAGCCAAAGTTATTCAGAGTCACCAAGGCAAACGGACCGGACGAGCCGACCGATTGGTTTTGATCTAATAAAAAGCGTCCCTTCCATCTCTGGTCGGGACTCTGTTTGCATGTATTAGCTCTAGAATTTACCACAGTTATCCAAGTAACGTGGGGTACGATCTAAGGAACCATAACTGATTTAATGAGCCATTCGCGGTTTCACCTTAATGCGGCTTGTACTGAGACATGCATGGCTTAATCTTTGAGACAAGCATATGACTACTGGCAGGATCAACCAGGGAGCTGCGTCAACTAGAGCTGAGCAGCCGGCCGCCCGGGAGTGTGTCCCGGGGGCCCGCGCGAACACGCAAGCGTCCGCTCAATTATTCTGCAAACAGGAGGAGGCTGAGCTCCCCTGCACGATACACCTCGAAACCCTCTCAGGTCCGGCGGCGCGCAGCGCCGTCCTAAGTACTTGGTCGGGTTCGAGAGAGGCGCAATCGCCCGGAGTTTGGCGAGTAGACGCTTTAGGTGCGACCACCCGTGCTCCCAACTGAGCTTGCCGCTGCCGACAGAGGCCCGGGAGCGTGCTGTCGTGGCATTGCCGGCGGGAGACAACACGCGCCACCTACGGTGGCCGGCAGCTCCAACGCCAGCGCCACAGAAGGACAAAAGCCCCACTTGGGTGCCGAAGCGAACTCTCCCAGCACAGCGCACGCGCCAACACGTCCGCACAGCTGCGATACAAACCACCTGCGAGAACCGCAGAGGCGACCGAGCAGCAGACGGCGTCGCGGCGCCGAGCGCCGGGCGGCGGCGCATCCTCAGCGCACACAGTCCTCAATCGGACCAGCACACTGCAGATGTCCACCCGCGCTTCGCACCGGGCCCGCGAGGACCTACTTTGGCCGCACGGCGCCGCGTGCAGGGTGCGCCGGCGCGCAGCTGCGCCGCCTGCCGCCTCCGTCGGCCGGCGCGCCTGCCACTGGCCGCCCCCACCAGCCGGCTGTAGCGCGTGCGCCCCACGCACCGCGCGGCCAGCACGCCGGGAGGCCCCCCCTCACCGGCCGGGGACGGGTCCCACCCAGCCACCGCCGCGTATCGCTTCACACCCACATGCCATTCACGTTCGTGGGCATGGTGGGTATCGCTGAAACAACCGGTTGGTAGCTCAACCGATCGTCGCCATCACTGATTCACCTCTAGCGAGAACAACCGCACCACAACGGTTTACCAGTTGTTCATTTGCGTAACGTCACCAGCAAACGTAGACGTCCATCGCCATTTGCAAATTCAACTATTGTTGCATGCCTGTGTCAGGTGTCACGACACCACTATGTCTGCCCACATACACGCAACAACATGTGCACGCTTCGCGAACACGTGGAAGGTGGCCCCCGTACGTATGCGATGTCCATTGCGGCGAACGACTGTCAACCGCCTCTGTCGCATGTCGCAGATGTGGAACGCAGTGCACCATGCTGTCACGGTGTGTGAGAAGAGACGACTACGTCTGACAACACGCGCCCACTACATCAACAGACGGCTCATGCTGATCGCCATCCAGGGCATACCACACTGCAATCCGGCTCTTATAGGGAGACGACACATAGCTGAGTGCACAACAGTTGGACCGCATGGTTCGCCGTTGTTGGCGCAGTCGTTGTACGGTCACATGTACCACGATGTATCATTCAGTACATGAGGGACCAATGTGCAGTACAGTGTGTGATTTGGACGTACAACATCAGCGGACAGTTGACACAGGCCGTACCACAGCGTAGGCTAAGTGCTTCGCCATGCGAATGCCAATGAACAACTGCGAAGGGCATTGAGCATGTACGTCCTGCTGCCATCCACATTACAGTGTATCGCTGCAAGGTGTTTAACATGAAGCGATACACTGGGGACCAGGCAGTGCGAGTAGCAAACTATATTGCGGGGGTTGCAGTTAGGCAACACTACACTAATTTAACGCGTCGTATGACAATTACAGAGCGGGTTAAGGCCCAACGTGTGTTGGGTTAAGGCCCAACGTGTGTTGGGTTAAGGCCCAACGTGTGTTGGGTTAAGGCCCAACGTGTGTTGGGTTTAAGGCCCAACGTGTGTTGGGTTAAGGCCCAACGTGTGTTGGGTTAAGGCCCAACGTGTGTTGGGTTAAGGCCCAACGTGTGTTGGGTTAAGGCCCAACGTGTGTTGGGTTAAGGCCCAACGTGTGTTGGGTTAAGGCCCAACGTTGTGTTGGGTTAAGGCCCAACGTGTGTTGGGTTAAGGCCCAACGTGGGTTGGGTTAAGGCGCAACGTGGGTTGGGTTAGGCCCAACGTGGGTTGGGTTAAGGCGCAACGTGGGTTGGGTTAAGGCGCAACGTGGGTTGGGTTAAGGCGCAACGTGGGTTAGGTTAAGGCGCAACGTGGGTTAGGTTAAGGCGCAACGTGGGTTAGGTTAAGGCGCAATATAGGTTAGGTTAAGGCGCAATATAGGTTAGGTTAAGGCGCAATATAGGTTAGGTTAAGGCGCATATAGGTTAGGTTAAGGCGCAATATAGGTTAGGTTAAGGCGCAATATAGGTTAGGTTAAGGCGCAACGTAGGTTAGGTTAAGGCGCAACATAGGTTAGGTTAAGGCGCAACATAGGTTAGGTTAAGGCGCAACATGGGTTAGGTTAAGGCGCAATATTAGGTTAGGTTAAGGCACAATATGGGTTAGGTTAAGGCACAATATGGGTTAGGTCTAAGGCACAATATGGGTTAGGTTAAGGCACAATATGGGTTAGGTTAAGGCACAATATGGGTTAGGTTAAGGCACAATATGGGTTAGGTTAAGGCACAATATGGGTTAGGTTAAGGCACAATATGGGTTAGGTTAAGGCACAATATGGTTAGGTTAAGGCACAATATGGGTTAGGTTAAGGCACAATATGGGGTTACGGTTAAGGCACAATATGGGTTAGGTTAAGGCACAATATGGGTTAGGTTAAGGCACAATATGGGTTAGGTTAAGGCACAATATGGTTAGGTTAAGGCACAATATGGGTTAGGTTAAGGCACAATATGGGTTAGGTTAAGGCACAATATGGGTTAGGTTAAGGCACATATGGGTTAGGTTAAGGCACAATATGGGTTAGGTTAAGGCACAATATGGGTTAGGTTAAGGCACAATATGGGTTAGGTTAAGGCACAATATGGGTTAGGTTAAGGCACAATATGGGTTAGGTTAAGGCACAATATGGGTTAGGTTAAGGCACAATATGGGTTAGGTTAAGGCACAATATGGGTTAGGTTAAGGCACAATATGGGTTAGGTTAAGGCACCATATGGGTTAGGTTAAGGCACAACGTGGGTTAGGTTAAGGCACAACGTGGGTTAGGTTAAGGCTCAACGTGGTTAGGTTAAGGCACAACGTGGGTTAGGTTAAGGCACAACGTGGGTTAGGTTAAGGCACAACGTGGGTTAGGTTAAGGCACAACGTGGGTTAGGTTAATGCACAACGTGGGTTAGGTTAAGGCACAACGTGGTTAGGTTAAGGCACAACGTGGGTTAGGTTAAGGCACAATACGGGTTAGGTTAAGGCACAATACGGGTTAGGTTAAGGCACAATACGGGTTAGGTTAAGGCACAATACGGGTTAGGTTAAGGCACAATACGGGTTAGGTTAAGGCACAAGACGGGTTAGGTTAAGGCACAATACGGGTTAGGTTAAGGCACAATACGGGTTAGGTTAAGGCACAATACGGGTTAGGTTAAGGCACAATACGGGTTAGGTTAAGGCACAATACGGGTTAGGTTAAGGCACAATACGGGTTAGGTTAAGGCACAATACGGGTTAGGTTAAGGTACAATACGGGTTAGGTTAAGGCACAATACGGGTTAGGTTAAGGCACAATACGGTTAGGTTAAGGCACAATATGGGTTAGGTTAAGGCACAATATGGGTTAGGTTAAGGCACATATGGGTTAGGTTAAGGCACAATATGGGTTAGGTTAAGGCACAATATGGGTTAGGTTAAGGCACAATATGGGTTAGGTTAAGGCACAATAGGGGTTAGGTTAAGGCACAATATGGGTTAGGTTAAGGCACAATATGGGATAGGTTAAGGCACAATATGGGTTAGGTTAAGGCACAATATGGGTTAGGTTAAGGCACAATATGGGTTAGGTTAAGGCACAATATGGGTTAGGTTTAAGGCACAATATGGGTTAGGTTAAGGCACAATATGGGTTAGGTTAAGGCACAACGTGGGTTAGGTTAAGGCACAACGTGGGTTAGGTTAAGGCACAACGTGGGTTAGGTTAAGGCAGCAACGTGGGTTAGGTTAAGGCACAACGTGGGTTAGGTTAAGGCACAACGTGGGTTAGGTTAAGGCACAACGTGGGTTAGGTTAAGGCACAACGTGGGTTAGGTTAAGGCACAACGTGGGTTAGGTTAAGGCACAATACGGGTTAGGTTAAGGCACAATACGGGTTAGGTTAAGGCACAATACGGGTTAGGTTAAGGCACAATACGGGTTAGGTTAAGGCACAATACGGGTTAGGGTTAAGGCACAATACGGGTTAGGTTAAGGCACAATACGGGTTAGGTTAAGGCACAATACGGGTTAGGTTAAGGCACAATACGGGTTAGGTTAAGGCACAACGTGGGTTAGGTTAAGGCACAACGTGGGTTAGGTTAAGGCACAACGTGGGTTAGGTTAAGGCACAACGTGGGTTAGGTTAAGGCACAACGTGGGTTAGGTTAAGGCACAACGTGGGTTAGGTTAAGGCACAACGTGGGTTAGGTTAAGGCACAATAACGGGTTAGGTTAAGGCACAATACGGGTTAGGTTAAGGCACAATACGGGTTAGGTTAAGGCACAATACGGGTTAGGTTAAGGCTCAATACGGGTTAGGTTAAGGGACAATACGGGTTAGGGTTAAGGCACAATACGGGTTAGGTTAAGGCACAATACGGGGTTAGGTTAAGGCACAATACGGGTTAGGTTAAGGTACACATTGTTGTAAGGAAAGGTGTTTTGGGGGGGGGGGGGCCGGTTTGTTGATTGTGATTATCGTAAGTAAATGACTGCGGCATCATCTGATTTGCCACGTCAGGGTGCACCTTTGGCTCATAACAGGCGGCGCTCTGATTCCATGCTTGTGGCAGACCAGTGTCTTTCATTCCTGCCATTGTTTGTGTGCTGTGACAGGAGGCAGTATTGTGATGTTGGGTGTACCCCTGTGTAGGACATGTGTGGGTGTTTGGTGGCTTAGCTGAGCAATGGTGTTGTCGGAAGGGTGGGAAATTCTGTTTTGTGAGTGGACCTCCCGGTCTGGTTATGATAGTGTGGATAGTCTAATGTGGCGGAGAGGATGCACTGGGTGTTGTTCCATGCTGGTGCTTACATATTGTCTCTGTGCCTGTTACAGGCAGAGAGTAGTGCGTGATAAGAGTGTCTGGCTGACGTGTGGTTGTGATTGTGAGCAGAGTCTTTCAGCATGTATACGGACAGTTGTATACATTATCTGTATTTTGATGGCTCTATCTATTACTAATCAGCGCCGTGTATACGTTTCATCCGGTTCCAGTCGAAACTGTTGTATCTCTGTACATTAGTGACACGGCGAGGCCGCCATGTAGTTACTCGTCTCGGCAGCTTCCACCGGTGTATGGCAAATGATTATAAGGAATCAGTCTAGTCGTCAATACCGATAGTGTGACGTCACATGTCTGGGGTGGGGGACGCTGCGCCCTTCCGGTGGGTCATGGCCTAGAAAGACTCTTCCCACGCAGGGGGGCTTGGGCTGTCATTGACTCTTCCGAGTAATATACTTGCCGTACGTTTTTGCGACTGCGAGTGCAACGCTCACCGGTACCGACATGGATGGAGCGCCTCCTAGCTGACCGCTGAGCATCTGCATTCGTACAGAGAGCAACGCGATCGCGTCTGTAGCTCGTAAGTGGTACAGCTCGCAGCTCATGTATAGGGACAGCGGGAATGTCGCATATTGGACATAACTCTTCATGAAACGCACGTTATAGGGGTGGATTGCACATTGCGCGTGCGAGCAAAGTCCGCCGTTCATCCGCTGGAGTTGCGGGTTGGGCGGTTGGGGTGGGGCACGAACGGG
>NW_025725308.1:192500-197500 GCF_021461395.2 Schistocerca americana | reverse complement strand
GACCCACTTCTGCCATGTCTCTTCTTTCGCCTTGGCTATTTCCTTGTTGAACCTGTTTTTAATTTTGTTGTAGTTGCTCTTTGCAGCTACCAGAGCAGTTTCGTTTCCGCTTTTGCGTGTGTGTTGTAGTAATCGCCGTGCAGACATGGTATCCCGCCGCAGGTTTGCTAGTTTTGTGTTCCACCATGGTACTGGATTTTGCACCTGTCTCTTCCTTCTCATTGATTTTTTACAGCTCTCATAGACTGCCACCTGCAGTCTGTTTACCTTTTCGTTGACTCCCTCCTGTGGATTTTGTAGCCAGTTCTCTGTGGCACTAATGAGCTGTCTATCAAAAATGGACCACTTTGCACAGCTTGTATTGTAATTTGGGAGTTCTTCTTTTGCCCTCATTCTTTGGGGTACTCTGGCCTCATAAGTGATCGCCCTGTGGTCACTTGATGTCCATTCCTCATGGACCATCCACCTACACAGCATTCTGGCAGCTAAGGGTGTACATATAGTTACATCGATATTACTCTCCCCATTGGGCCCACTGAAAGTAGTTAGCTGCGATCTCTCATTTATGACCAGAAGACCATGTTGAGAGATAAAGTCCTCCAACTTTCTGCCTGCCTCGTCTGTTGTTTGGCTGTGCCAGACTGGTGAGTTGGCATTTGTATCAGCTCCTATGACTATTGCTTTCCCACTCAGTTTGTCCAGGATGACCTCCAATTCTTGGAGGAACTGATCTATGGGTGAACCATATTGGCAGTAGAGGCTAACTACATAAATCTCGCCAAAATTCCCACTTACACTAGCAACAGCCATGTGCTTGTTGCAGAAATTTGTGAGCTGCATTGCTGTTAGTGTCTGCGACCTAGCTGCTATAGCTGCCTTTGTCGCTCCATCTTTGGCGCTATACATGAGCTGGTAATTTGGGGGATAGCCTACTACTTTGTTGTTTATACAGTAGGGTTCCTGTATCAACAGCACATCCACATTCTCCTCATTTACCCTCTGTGCCAGTTGATCAGGGACTACTTTTGCCCTTTGCCCATTTATTTGGAGAATCCTTATGACATTGTTCTGTGTGCCAGTCCCTTGTCTTCTTCCAGTTCGCAGAACTGAATCGTCCCTACTGGCCATAATCAGTTCTGTAGGTTATTATGGCCTTGACTCTGTTATATTCTGGGCAGGATTTCTCTGTTACGGCATGGTTGTGTGGCTTCTTAGCACGCTTGCAGTTTGCACAGTGTGCTTGCTGATCTTTCGTTGGGCAGTCCTTGTAGGTGTGTCCAGATGCTGCGCAGTGACCACAGGTGTTTTCTGCACTCGTGCACTTTGCAGCTGTGTGTCCATGTCCCTGGCATTTAAAACACCTGTTTATGTTGTTGTAGTTTCTCACTTTGTGTGAGGTACAACTTACGTAGACACGGCCCTGCTGTGTTAGCTTATTCCAGATCTCTGGTGTTGTCTCCAAAACCAAGTTTACATCTTCCCGTTCCTTTGGGCCAGTCTTGAACAGCACCTTGATGCCATCCATAACTTCTTCCTGAGACGTGTTGAGCCTGGAGAGGTTTCTTTCAAACAGCTCAGTTTTCAGCTCCTCTTCTGTTGTCTGTCTTGGGACGTCGAAAATGATTACTTTTGGATTTCTTTTCTTTGGATCTGATATAGCAATTCCGGACTGAGCTATGTCTCCACACTTCCTTATTTTTTCTGCATCCTGATCGTTTGGGACCTCAAGAACAATGCCTTTGTCTTTTACTGCCTTACATTTTGAGATCCTTACATCTTTTAGTGAAGTGGCGATTAGCGTCCTTACTGTTTCTTGAAGTTCTTTGTCCGTTTTCTGAGCTCCCTCTGCTGGTTTGATCATGAGAATTTTTGGTTGCTGGGTCTTCCTGGGCTCGTTTTTTGGTATGGATGGTTGTGCCGCTGCCTTGCTGGCATAGCTCTCGACTTTTACAGGAGATGTATTTAGAGTAGCCTTGACACATCTCAGCTCTGTTGTGAGCTCTAGAATATCCATTTCATATTTCTTCAGTATCTGCTCGTATACTGACAGTTTCCCTAGTATGAATTTCTTCTGGGCATTGTTTATCTTGTTGTTCTCGTTAAACAGAAACGCCTCCATCTCTTCTCTTATGTTTGTCATTGCTTGTAGGTCGGTACATGTCTTAGCTCCTTCCTTGTCACTTGGATTCATGGAATTTCGGCCCACTTCCTTTCCTATATCTACATTTTCTTTACTGGGCCCCATTTTGGGGCGGCTTTTCAGAGCTCTTCTCTTCCTTAGGGCTTAGACTTCCACCTGTGATGAGAACACTTCAGGGAACAGAAAACTTCTATGGCAAGTTTGCTCTAGGTGCCAGCCACTATCCTCTTCCACCTTCACACATTTACATGATATTTCTTATGTAACTAGAGTTCTATAACCTAAAATAAAAAAAAAGAAAGTAGAGTTACTAACCTAATAATAACATGAGAAGTATAGGGGCCCTATGTAACCTACGATGCTAAAAACCAAGGAGTCTATTTCCTATCGTCGACGTTCATGCAGAGCTGACAGCTACACAGTACATACGACTTAACTTCTCTGAAAGTATTTCCTAACCTAGCATGGACTAAACAATAAGACACACATATTGGGAGAGGGAGAAATACAAACTACAGACAAAATGATAACAACGAAGGTGCTGTCACAGCACACGATTTATCTTTTCAGTTCCATTTCCTAACCTAACACACATTTACACAATATTAAACACCTGCTCAGCCTGATCGGTTTCCTTCCATCGATGTTCATGCATGAGAGCTGTCACTGCACTCGATTTTTCTTTTCAGTTTACTATCCTAACCTAACACATAGTTACACAGTTTCATAATTACAGACACATGTTGCACACGATCTTTCTCATGTTGATAGTGTTTTACCCTAACAGACAGCAGAGGATGTAGGGACAGGCTATAATTATACCACCTGCAGGAAATGTGAGGGCAGACTATAACACGTCAACAGAAAGGCTGGTATCATTGGTGACTGCCGAGCGAGAGGGTCAGTTCTGCAATAAGAGCCCTACTCATTGAAGAAATGAGAAACGTGGAGGAACAGAGAGCACTTCACTAACTGCAGCTTTCGAGTTTCGGCGATGTGACTTCCGATTACGAAAGAAGAATGACAATAGCTGCTATACTATGGTCGGAGAACAAGGCATTTTACACTCCATCTGCCAGGAGATGAACCATATAGCACTCGCCTTGTCTTGAGTTTCCCCTAGAGACCGTCGCTAAGCCACTGCTAACAGATTTCTTCGCGCAGCGTGCCGCGCAGTACAGGTCGCCCGCGCGTGTGCGCAGGCCGTAAGGAAATACTGCTCCACTGCTATATTATGATAGAAGGACCACTATTTCTCTACGTCAACCGATAGAGGATGAAAAGGCGTACGGGAACACGTGTTTGATAGTTTCCTACAGGCAGGATTTGGCCGCAGAAATCTGCAGTTCCCGTCACCATTCGGTCGTTTCGGTATCTTTGCTTGCAATGGCAGTACTATTGAACTCACAAGGAAAAACGTGCTTCCCTCTACATCACTGGATAGCACGATACATGGAGAACACTATCACATGCGCACAATCCTGCTACCGAAAGCCGTCACGTGGATGCAAGCGGATTACTACAGAAAACGCAGTGTGCGCGCGGTCCGACACGTGGCCGCTCCGATGTCGTCACTTACAGTGCCTATAGCTCCTAAACACACAAAAGAATGTACACTTCTCTGTTCATATTTGGATAGGGAAACACATGGGGAACAGCAGTGCATGCGTTCAAAACAGCTATCAGCTACCGTCAGGCGGATGCAAACGGATTACTGCATAGGCGCGGAAGAAAGACGACGCGTGTGCGCGCCCATAGGAAAAATCAATTTAATAGCTCTATTCTAAAAGGTACGCCACAAATTCTCTATGTCGTCAGATAGAGTACAAGAACGTCTATCAATCGGTGGTGTTGAACTTTTCCGAACACCCCCTCTTTGGATGATTATCGGCAACTTCCGGTCGCCACGTGGTTACCACGCGTTCTTCGGTTTGATTGCCTGTATCTTTTAAACTATCAATGGAAAACCCACTTGTTTACACACTGTCCGCTGGAGGAAGACCTGGAGAACACAGCCGTGTACTTGAAGGCTAGATAACGACTGAAGCTACGCGGATGGAAACGGATTTCTAAAAGCACGTGGTGCACGCGGAGATGCGCGCGAGACAAAGGGCAACACACGACCACCAAAACAGCACTTTCCAGGCACAGTGGGTCACTTTACTGTACATTTACAGATGAAATATATTTACTGCACCTGTCCAGTACCACTGAAGTGGCAAGAATTCACGAGTTTGTGGTAAGTCATGGCTTTACGAAAACATCGGTTTTTTTCGAAAAAAAGGACACAAATACCTTTTTGAGGACCCAGGAGATGCGCCAGCACGTCCCACGGTGTAGTCTGCGTCGGTGAAGCACTTCACATACACCACAAATTCCGTAACTAAGACGACACAACGCTAAATCTCCAATTTCGAATACGTCACCATAACACAAAAACGGTTCGACCGAGGGCAAAGATTTTCCTACACAGGCTGTAATGTCACAACACGAAACTCTGTGCCAAAATTCACAATAATCGCACTCGATTTACCCACCCAAAATGCCGAAAGAACGGGAGCGCACGCGACGCTCGACCGCGCGCGACGATATGGACAGTAGATAGGGACAGCGGGAATCTCGTTAATCCATTCATGCGCGTCACTAATTAGATGACGAGGCATTTGGCTACCTTAAGAGAGTCATAGTTACTCCCGCCGTTTACCCGCGCTTGCTTGAATTTCTTCACGTTGACATTCAGAGCACTGGGCAGAAATCACATTGCGTCAACACCCGCTAGGGCCATCGCAATGCTTTGTTTTAATTAGACAGTCGGATTCCCCCAGTCCGTGCCAGTTCTGAGTTGATCGTTGAATGGCGG
>NW_025725308.1:182500-190000 GCF_021461395.2 Schistocerca americana | reverse complement strand
TTGGGCTCGGCGCGAGGCGTCGGGGTAGTGGACCCTCCCAAACACCACATGCCACGACAGGCGGCAGCCTGCGGGGTTCGGTGCTGGACTCTTCCCTGTTCGCTCGCCGCTACTGGGGGAATCCTTGTTAGTTTCTTTTCCTCCGCTTAGTAATATGCTTAAATTCAGCGGGTAGTCTCGCCTGCTCTGAGGTCGTTGTACGAGGTGTCGCACGCCACACCGCCAGCCGGCTGTGCACGCTACCGAGTAAGTACCGGTATGCGAACCGCCAGGCGACGGGCGCGCATCGCACGTTTAAGGAGGCGCGGCCGGCCCCACAGGCGGCCGCGACGCTCCCAGGTCTGCGAAGCAGGGCAAACGCCGCGCGCTTCAGTATACGTAGCCGACCCTCAGCCAGACGTGGCCCGGGAACGGAATCCATGGACCGCAATGTGCGTTCGAAACGTCGATGTTCATGTGTCCTGCAGTTCACATGTCGACGCGCAATTTGCTGCGTTCTTCATCGACCCACGAGCCGAGTGATCCACCGTCCTGGGTGATCTTTTCTTAGTTTCCACTGTCTCTTTCAAGACAGTTGCATAGGCGGGACGTAGGCGTGTGGCGGCCCCTGTTCAAGCGTTCTGTGTCCAACGGCCTCACGGCCGATGGGCGTCGTACGGCTCCACACCGGAGCGGACAGGCAGTCGGGCGAAAGTCATTCAAAACCGGCGCCAGGCGCCAGGTGCCGCAGGCCAGCCGCTCCAGCGCTTCAGCGCTCGTACCACACAACATTGGCGTTAGTTTTGAGAAGCACGCGTGGTTCCGCACGCGGCGCACGGCTACTGCGAGCCGTACAGGTAGCGTGTTGCGCGACACGACACGCACATCGAAAGACATGCAGTCTAGTCGGTAATGATCCTTCCGCAGGTTCACCTACGGAAACCTTGTTACGACTTTTACTTCCTCTAAATGATCAAGTTTGGTCATCTTTCCGGTAGCATCGGCAACGACAGAGTCAATGCCGCGTACCAGTCCGAAGACCTCACTAAATCATTCAATCGGTAGTAGCGACGGGCGGTGTGTACAAAGGGCAGGGACGTAATCAACGCGAGCTTATGACTCGCGCTTACTGGGAATTCCTCGTTCATGGGGAACAATTGCAAGCCCCAATCCCTAGCACGAAGGAGGTTCAGCGGGTTACCCCGACCTTTCGGCCTAGGAAGACACGCTGATTCCTTCAGTGTAGCGCGCGTGCGGCCCAGAACATCTAAGGGCATCACAGACCTGTTATTGCTCAATCTCGTGCGGCTAGAAGCCGCCTGTCCCTCTAAGAAGAAAAGTAATCGCTGACAGCACGAAGGATGTCACGCGACTAGTTAGCAGGCTAGAGTCTCGTTCGTTATCGGAATTAACCAGACAAATCGCTCCACCAACTAAGAACGGCCATGCACCACCACCCACCGAATCAAGAAAGAGCTATCAATCTGTCAATCCTTCCGGTGTCCGGGCCTGGTGAGGTTTCCCGTGTTGAGTCAAATTAAGCCGCAGGCTCCACTCCTGGTGGTGCCCTTCCGTCAATTCCTTTAAGTTTCAGCTTTGCAACCATACTTCCCCCGGAACCCAAAAGCTTTGGTTTCCCGGAGGCTGCCCGCCGAGTCATCGGAGGAACTGCGGCGGATCGCTGGCTGGCATCGTTTATGGTTAGAACTAGGGCGGTATCTGATCGCCTTCGAACCTCTAACTTTCGTTCTTGATTAATGAAAACATACTTGGCAAATGCTTTCGCTTCTGTTCGTCTTGCGACGATCCAAGAATTTCACCTCTAACGTCGCAATACGAATGCCCCCGCCTGTCCCTATTAATCATTACCTCGGGTTCCGAAAACCAACAAAATAGAACCGAGGTCCTATTCCATTATTCCATGCACACAGTATTCAGGCGGGCTTGCCTGCTTTAAGCACTCTAATTTGTTCAAAGTAAACGTGCCGGCCCACCGAGACACTCACTCAAGAGCACCCTGGTAGGATTGCAACGGGGTCCGCCTCGGGACGCACGAGCACGCACGAGGCGCGTCGCACGCCTTCAGCTCGCCCCACCGGCAGGACGTCCCACGATACATGCCAGTTAAACACCGACGGGCGGTGAACCAACAGCGTGGGACACAAATCCAACTACGAGCTTTTTAACCGCAACAACTTTAATATACGCTATTGGAGCTGGAATTACCGCGGCTGCTGGCACCAGACTTGCCCTCCAATAGATACTCGTTAAAGGATTTAAAGTGTACTCATTCCGATTACGGGGCCTCGGATGAGTCCCGTATCGTTATTTTTCGTCACTACCTCCCCGTGCCGGGAGTGGGTAATTTGCGCGCCTGCTGCCTTCCTTGGATGTGGTAGCCGTTTCTCAGGCTCCCTCTCCGGAATCGAACCCTGATTCCCCGTTACCCGTTACAACCATGGTAGGCGCAGAACCTACCATCGACAGTTGATAAGGCAGACATTTGAAAGATGCGTCGCCGGTACGAGGACCGTGCGATCAGCCCAAAGTTATTCAGAGTCACCAAGGCAAACGGACCGGACGAGCCGACCGATTGGTTTTGATCTAATAAAAGCGTCCCTTCCATCTCTGGTCGGGACTCTGTTTGCATGTATTAGCTCTAGAATTACCACAGTTATCCAAGTAACGTGGGTACGATCTAAGGAACCATAACTGATTTAATGAGCCATTCGCGGTTTCACCTTAATGCGGCTTGTACTGAGACATGCATGGCTTAATCTTTGAGACAAGCATATGACTACTGGCAGGATCAACCAGGGAGCTGCGTCAACTAGAGCTGAGCAGCCGGCCGCCCGGGAGTGTGTCCCGGGGGCCCGCGCGAACACGCAAGCGTCCGCTCAATTATTCTGCAAACAGGAGGAGGCTGAGCTCCCCTGCACGATACACCTCGAAACCCTCTCAGGTCCCGGCGGCGCGCAGCGCCGTCCTAAGTACTTGGTCGGGTTCGAGAGAGGCGCAATCGCCCGGAGTTTGGCGAGTAGACGCTTTAGGTGCGACCACCCGTGCTCCCAACTGAGCTTGCCGCTGCCGACAGAGGCCCGGGAGCGTGCTGTCGTGGCATTGCCGGCGGGAGACAACACGCGCCACCTACGGTGGCCGGCAGCTCCAACGCCAGCGCCACAGAAGGACAAAAGCCCCACTTGGGTGCCGAAGCGAACTCTCCCAGCACAGCGCACGCGCCAACACGTCCGCACAGCTGCGATACAAACCACCTGCGAGAACCGCAGAGGCGACCGAGCAGCAGACGGCGTCGCGGCGCCGAGCGCCGGGCGGCGGCGCATCCTCAGCGCACACAGTCCTCAATCGGACCAGCACACTGCAGATGTCCACCGCGCTTCGCACCGGGCCCGCGAGGACCTACTTTGGCCGCACGGCGCCGCGTGCAGGGTGCGCCGGCGCGCAGCTGCGCCGCCTGCCGCCTCCGTCGGCCGGCGCGCCTGCCACTGGCCGCCCCCACCAGCCGGCTGTAGCGCGTGCGCCCACGCACCGCGCGGCCAGCACGCCGGGAGGCCCCCCCTCACCGGCCGGGGACGGTCCCACCCAGCCACCGCCGCGTATCGCTTCACACCCACATGCCATTCACGTTCGTGGGCATGGTGGGTATCGCTGAAACAACCGGTTGGTAGCTCAACCGATCGTCGCCATCACTGATTCACCTCTAGCGAGAACAACCGCACCACAACGGTTTACCAGTTGTTCATTTGCGTAACGTCACCAGCAAACGTAGACGTCCATCGCCATTTGCAAATTCAACGATTGTTGCATGCCTGTGTCAGGTGTCACGACACACTATGTCTGCCCACATACACGCAACAACATGTGCACGCTTCGCGAACACGTGGAAGGTGGCCCCCGTACGTATGCGATGTCCATTGCGCGAACGACTGTCAACCGGCCTCTGTCGCATGTCGCAGATGTGGAACGCAGTGCACCATGCTGTCACGGTGTGTGAGAAGAGACGACTACGTCTGACAACACGCGCCACTACATCAACAGACGGCTCATGCTGATCGCCATCCAGGGCATACCACACTGCAATCCGGCTCTTATAGGGAGACGACACATAGCTGAGTGCACAACAGTTGGACCGCATGGTTCGCCGTTGTTGGCGCAGTCGTTGTACGGTCACATGTACCACGATGTATCATTCAGTACATGAGGACCAATGTGCAGTACAGTGTGTGATTTGGACGTACAACATCAGCGGACAGTTGACACAGGCCGTACCACAGCGTAGGCTAAGTGCTTCGCCATGCGAATGCCAATGAACAACTGCGAAGGGCATTGAGCATGTACGTCCTGCTGCCATCCACATTACAGTGTATCGCTGCAAGGTGTTTAACATGAAGCGATACACTGGGGACCAGGCAGTGCGAGTAGCAAACTATATTGCGGGGGTTGCAGTTAGGCAACACTACACTAATTTAACGCGTCGTATGGCAATTACAGAGCGGGTTAAGGCCCAACGTGTGTTGGGTTAAGGCCCAACGTGTGTTGGGTTAAGGCCCAACGTGTGTTGGGTTAAGGCCCAACGTGTGTTGGGTTAAGGCCCAACGTGTGTTGGGTTAAGGCCCAACGTGTGTTGGGTTAAGGCCCAACGTGTGTTGGGTTAAGGCCCAACGTGTGTTGGGTTAAGGCCCAACGTGTGTTGGGTTAAGGCCCAACGTGTGTTGGGTTAAGGCCCAACGTGTGTTGGGTTAAGGCCCAACGTGTGTTGGGTTAAGGCCCAACGTGTGTTGGGTTAAGGCCCAACGTGTGTTGGGTTAAGGCCCAACGTGTGTTGGGTTAAGGCCCAACGTGTGTTGGGTTAAGGCCCAACGTGGGTTGGGTTAAGGCGCAACGTGGGTTGGGTTAAGGCCCAACGTGGGTTGGGTTAAGGCGCAACGTGGGTTGGGTTAAGGCGCAACGTGGGTTGGGTTAAGGCGCAACGTGGGTTGGGTTAAGGCGCAACGTGGGTTAGGTTAAGGCGCAACGTAGGTTAGGTTAAGGCGCAATATAGGTTAGGTTAAGGCGCAATATAGGTTAGGTTAAGGCGCAATATAGGTTAGGTTAAGGCGCAATATAGGTTAGGTTAAGGCGCAATATAGGTTAGGTTAAGGCGCAATATAGGTTAGGTTAAGGCGCAACGTAGGTTAGGTTAAGGCGCAACGTAGGTTAGGTTAAGGCGCAACGTAGGTTAGGTTAAGGCGCAACATGGGTTAGGTTAAGGCGCAATATAGGTTAGGTTAAGGCACAATATGGGTTAGGTTAAGGCACAATATGGGTTAGGTTAAGGCACAATATGGGTTAGGTTAAGGCACAATATGGGTTAGGTTAAGGCACAATATGGGTTAGGTTAAGGCACAATATGGGTTAGGTTAAGGCACAATATGGGTTAGGTTAAGGCACAATATGGGTTAGGTTAAGGCACAATATGGGTTAGGTTAAGGCACAATATGGGTTAGGTTAAGGCACAATATGGGTTAGGTTAAGGCACAATATGGGTTAGGTTAAGGCACAATATGGGTTAGGTTAAGGCACAATATGGGTTAGGTTAAGGCACAATATGGGTTAGGTTAAGGCACAATATGGGTTAGGTTAAGGCACAATATGGGTTAGGTTAAGGCACAATATGGGTTAGGTTAAGGCACAATATGGGTTAGGTTAAGGCACAATATGGGTTAGGTTAAGGCACAATATGGGTTAGGTTAAGGCACAATATGGGTTAGGTTAAGGCACAATATGGGTTAGGTTAAGGCACAATATGGGTTAGGTTAAGGCACAATATGGGTTAGGTTAAGGCACAATATGGGTTAGGTTAAGGCACAATATGGGTTAGGTTAAGGCACAATATGGGTTAGGTTAAGGCACAATGTGGGTTAGGTTAAGGCACAACGTGGGTTAGGTTAAGGCACAACGTGGGTTAGGTTAAGGCACAACGTGGGTTAGGTTAAGGCACAACGTGGGTTAGGTTAAGGCACAACGTGGGTTAGGTTAAGGCACAACGTGGGTTAGGTTAAGGCACAACGTGGGTTAGGTTAAGGCACAACGTGGGTTAGGTTAAGGCACAACGTGGGTTAGGTTAAGGCACAATACGGGTTAGGTTAAGGCACAATACGGGTTAGGTTAAGGCACAATACGGGTTAGGTTAAGGCACAATACGGGTTAGGTTAAGGCACAATACGGGTTAGGTTAAGGCACAATACGGGTTAGGTTAAGGCACAATACGGGTTAGGTTAAGGCACAATACGGGTTAGGTTAAGGCACAATACGGGTTAGGTTAAGGCACAACACGGGTTAGGTTAAGGCACAATACGGGTTAGGTTAAGGCACAATACGGGTTAGGTTAAGGCACAATACGGGTTAGGTTAAGGCACAATACGGGTTAGGTTAAGGCACAATACGGGTTAGGTTAAGGCACAATACGGGTTAGGTTAAGGCACAATACGGGTTAGGTTAAGGCACAATACGGGTTAGGTTAAGGCACAATATGGGTTAGGTTAAGGCACAATATGGGTTAGGTTAAGGCACAATATGGGTTAGGTTAAGGCACAATATGGGTTAGGTTAAGGCACAATATGGGTTAGGTTAAGGCACAATATGGGTTAGGTTAAGGCACAATATGGGTTAGGTTAAGGCACAATATGGGTTAGGTTAAGGCACAATATGGGTTAGGTTAAGGCACAATATGGGTTAGGTTAAGGCACAATATGGGTTAGGTTAAGGCACAATATGGGTTAGGTTAAGGCACAACGTGGGTTAGGTTAAGGCACAACGTGGGTTAGGTTAAGGCACAACGTGGGTTAGGTTAAGGCACAACGTGGGTTAGGTTAAGGCACAACGTGGGTTAGGTTAAGGCACAACGTGGGTTAGGTTAAGGCACAACGTGGGTTAGGTTAAGGCACAATACGGGTTAGGTTAAGGCACAATACGGGTTAGGTTAAGGCACAATACGGGTTAGGTTAAGGCACAATACGGGTTAGGTTAAGGCACAATACGGGTTAGGTTAAGGCACAATACGGGTTAGGTTAAGGCACAATACGGGTTAGGTTAAGGCACAATACGGGTTAGGTTAAGGCACAATACGGGTTAGGTTAAGGCACAATACGGGTTAGGTTAAGGCACAACGTGGGTTAGGTTAAGGCACAACGTGGGTTAGGTTAAGGCACAACGTGGGTTAGGTTAAGGCACAACGTGGGTTAGGTTAAGGCACAACGTGGGTTAGGTTAAGGCACAATACGGGTTAGGTTAAGGCACAATACGGGTTAGGTTAAGGCACAATACGGGTTAGGTTAAGGCACAATACGGGTTAGGTTAAGGCACAATACGGGTTAGGTTAAGGGACAATACGGGTTAGGTTAAGGCACAATACGGGTTAGGTTAAGGCACAATACGGGTTAGGTTAAGGCACAATACGGGTTAGGTTAAGGTACACATTGTTGTAAGGAAAGGTGTTTTGGGGGGGGGGGGGGGCCGGTTTGT
>NW_025725308.1:167500-175000 GCF_021461395.2 Schistocerca americana | reverse complement strand
ACCAGACAAATCGCTCCACCAACTAAGAACGGCCATGCACCACCACCCACCGAATCAAGAAAGAGCTATCAATCTGTCAATCCTTCCGGTGTCCGGGCCTGGTGAGGTTTCCCGTGTTGAGTCAAATTAAGCCGCAGGCTCCACTCCTGGTGGTGCCCTTCCGTCAATTCCTTTAAGTTTCAGCTTTGCAACCATACTTCCCCCGG
This sequence comes from Schistocerca americana, assembly GCF_021461395.2. NCBI lineage: Eukaryota > Metazoa > Arthropoda > Insecta > Orthoptera > Acrididae > Schistocerca > Schistocerca americana. The sequence goes on along the minus strand of NW_025725308.1, from coordinate 174,794 downwards.
AACCCAAAAGCTTTGGTTTCCCGGAGGCTGCCCGCCGAGTCATCGGAGGAACTGCGGCGGATCGCTGGCTGGCATCGTTTATGGTTAGAACTGGGGCGGTATCTGATCGCCTTCGAACCTCTAACTTTCGTTCTTGATTAATGAAAACATACTTGGCAAATGCTTTCGCTTCTGTTCGTCTTGCGACGATCCAAGAATTTCACCTCTAACGTCGCAATACGAATGCCCCCGCCTGTCCCTATTAATCATTACCTCGGGTTCCGAAAACCAACAAAATAGAACCGAGGTCCTATTCCATTATTCCATGCACACAGTATTCAGGCGGGCTTGCCTGCTTTAAGCACTCTAATTTGTTCAAAGTAAACGTGCCGGCCCACCGAGACACTCACTCAAGAGCACCCTGGTAGGATTGCAACGGGGTCCGCCTCGGGACGCACGAGCACGCACGAGGCGCGTCGCACGCCTTCAGCTCGCCCCACCGGCAGGACGTCCCACGATACATGCCAGTTAAACACCGACGGGCGGTGAACCAACAGCGTGGGACACAAATCCAACTACGAGCTTTTTAACCGCAACAACTTTAATATACGCTATTGGAGCTGGAATTACCGCGGCTGCTGGCACCAGACTTGCCCTCCAATAGATACTCGTTAAAGGATTTAAAGTGTACTCATTCCGATTACGGGGCCTCGGATGAGTCCCGTATCGTTATTTTTCGTCACTACCTCCCCGTGCCGGGAGTGGGTAATTTGCGCGCCTGCTGCCTTCCTTGGATGTGGTAGCCGTTTCTCAGGCTCCCTCTCCGGAATCGAACCCTGATTCCCCGTTACCCGTTACAACCATGGTAGGCGCAGAACCTACCATCGACAGTTGATAAGGCAGACATTTGAAAGATGCGTCGCCGGTACGAGGACCGTGCGATCAGCCCAAAGTTATTCAGAGTCACCAAGGCAAACGGACCGGACGAGCCGACCGATTGGTTTTGATCTAATAAAAGCGTCCCTTCCATCTCTGGTCGGGACTCTGTTTGCATGTATTAGCTCTAGAATTACCACAGTTATCCAAGTAACGTGGGTACGATCTAAGGAACCATAACTGATTTAATGAGCCATTCGCGGTTTCACCTTAATGCGGCTTGTACTGAGACATGCATGGCTTAATCTTTGAGACAAGCATATGACTACTGGCAGGATCAACCAGGGAGCTGCGTCAACTAGAGCTGAGCAGCCGGCCGCCCGGGAGTGTGTCCCGGGGGCCCGCGCGAACACGCAAGCGTCCGCTCAATTATTCTGCAAACAGGAGGAGGCTGAGCTCCCCTGCACGATACACCTCGAAACCCTCTCAGGTCCCGGCGGCGCGCAGCGCCGTCCTAAGTACTTGGTCGGGTTCGAGAGAGGCGCAATCGCCCGGAGTTTGGCGAGTAGACGCTTTAGGTGCGACCACCCGTGCTCCCAACTGAGCTTGCCGCTGCCGACAGAGGCCCGGGAGCGTGCTGTCGTGGCATTGCCGGCGGGAGACAACACGCGCCACCTACGGTGGCCGGCAGCTCCAACGCCAGCGCCACAGAAGGACAAAAGCCCCACTTGGGTGCCGAAGCGAACTCTCCCAGCACAGCGCACGCGCCAACACGTCCGCACAGCTGCGATACAAACCACCTGCGAGAACCGCAGAGGCGACCGAGCAGCAGACGGCGTCGCGGCGCCGAGCGCCGGGCGGCGGCGCATCCTCAGCGCACACAGTCCTCAATCGGACCAGCACACTGCAGATGTCCACCGCGCTTCGCACCGGGCCCGCGAGGACCTACTTTGGCCGCACGGCGCCGCGTGCAGGGTGCGCCGGCGCGCAGCTGCGCCGCCTGCCGCCTCCGTCGGCCGGCGCGCCTGCCACTGGCCGCCCCCACCAGCCGGCTGTAGCGCGTGCGCCCACGCACCGCGCGGCCAGCACGCCGGGAGGCCCCCCCTCACCGGCCGGGGACGGTCCCACCCAGCCACCGCCGCGTATCGCTTCACACCCACATGCCATTCACGTTCGTGGGCATGGTGGGTATCGCTGAAACAACCGGTTGGTAGCTCAACCGATCGTCGCCATCACTGATTCACCTCTAGCGAGAACAACCGCACCACAACGGTTTACCAGTTGTTCATTTGCGTAACGTCACCAGCAAACGTAGACGTCCATCGCCATTTGCAAATTCAACGATTGTTGCATGCCTGTGTCAGGTGTCACGACACACTATGTCTGCCCACATACACGCAACAACATGTGCACGCTTCGCGAACACGTGGAAGGTGGCCCCCGTACGTATGCGATGTCCATTGCGCGAACGACTGTCAACCGGCCTCTGTCGCATGTCGCAGATGTGGAACGCAGTGCACCATGCTGTCACGGTGTGTGAGAAGAGACGACTACGTCTGACAACACGCGCCACTACATCAACAGACGGCTCATGCTGATCGCCATCCAGGGCATACCACACTGCAATCCGGCTCTTATAGGGAGACGACACATAGCTGAGTGCACAACAGTTGGACCGCATGGTTCGCCGTTGTTGGCGCAGTCGTTGTACGGTCACATGTACCACGATGTATCATTCAGTACATGAGGACCAATGTGCAGTACAGTGTGTGATTTGGACGTACAACATCAGCGGACAGTTGACACAGGCCGTACCACAGCGTAGGCTAAGTGCTTCGCCATGCGAATGCCAATGAACAACTGCGAAGGGCATTGAGCATGTACGTCCTGCTGCCATCCACATTACAGTGTATCGCTGCAAGGTGTTTAACATGAAGCGATACACTGGGGACCAGGCAGTGCGAGTAGCAAACTATATTGCGGGGGTTGCAGTTAGGCAACACTACACTAATTTAACGCGTCGTATGACAATTACAGAGCGGGTTAAGGCCCAACGTGTGTTGGGTTAAGGCCCAACGTGTGTTGGGTTAAGGCCCAACGTGTGTTGGGTTAAGGCCCAACGTGTGTTGGGTTAAGGCCCAACGTGTGTTGGGTTAAGGCCCAACGTGTGTTGGGTTAAGGCCCAACGTGTGTTGGGTTAAGGCCCAACGTGTGTTGGGTTAAGGCCCAACGTGTGTTGGGTTAAGGCCCAACGTGTGTTGGGTTAAGGCCCAACGTGTGTTGGGTTAAGGCCCAACGTGTGTTGGGTTAAGGCCCAACGTGTGTTGGGTTAAGGCCCAACGTGTGTTGGGTTAAGGCCCAACGTGTGTTGGGTTAAGGCCCAACGTGTGTTGGGTTAAGGCGCAACGTGGGTTGGGTTAAGGCCCAACGTGGGTTGGGTTAAGGCGCAACGTGGGTTGGGTTAAGGCGCAACGTGGGTTGGGTTAAGGCGCAACGTGGGTTAGGTTAAGGCGCAACGTGGGTTAGGTTAAGGCGCAACGTAGGTTAGGTTAAGGCGCAATATAGGTTAGGTTAAGGCGCAATATAGGTTAGGTTAAGGCGCAATATAGGTTAGGTTAAGGCGCAATATAGGTTAGGTTAAGGCGCAATATAGGTTAGGTTAAGGCGCAATATAGGTTAGGTTAAGGCGCAACGTAGGTTAGGTTAAGGCGCAACATAGGTTAGGTTAAGGCGCAACATAGGTTAGGTTAAGGCGCAACATGGGTTAGGTTAAGGCGCAATATAGGTTAGGTTAAGGCACAATATGGGTTAGGTTAAGGCACAATATGGGTTAGGTTAAGGCACAATATGGGTTAGGTTAAGGCACAATATGGGTTAGGTTAAGGCACAATATGGGTTAGGTTAAGGCACAATATGGGTTAGGTTAAGGCACAATATGGGTTAGGTTAAGGCACAATATGGGTTAGGTTAAGGCACAATATGGGTTAGGTTAAGGCACAATATGGGTTAGGTTAAGGCACAATATGGGTTAGGTTAAGGCACAATATGGGTTAGGTTAAGGCACAATATGGGTTAGGTTAAGGCACAATATGGGTTAGGTTAAGGCACAATATGGGTTAGGTTAAGGCACAATATGGGTTAGGTTAAGGCACAATATGGGTTAGGTTAAGGCACAATATGGGTTAGGTTAAGGCACAATATGGGTTAGGTTAAGGCACAATATGGGTTAGGTTAAGGCACAATATGGGTTAGGTTAAGGCACAATATGGGTTAGGTTAAGGCACAATATGGGTTAGGTTAAGGCACAATATGGGTTAGGTTAAGGCACAATATGGGTTAGGTTAAGGCACAATATGGGTTAGGTTAAGGCACAATATGGGTTAGGTTAAGGCACAATATGGGTTAGGTTAAGGCACAATGTGGGTTAGGTTAAGGCACAACGTGGGTTAGGTTAAGGCACAACGTGGGTTAGGTTAAGGCACAACGTGGGTTAGGTTAAGGCACAACGTGGGTTAGGTTAAGGCACAACGTGGGTTAGGTTAAGGCACAACGTGGGTTAGGTTAAGGCACAACGTGGGTTAGGTTAAGGCACAACGTGGGTTAGGTTAAGGCACAACGTGGGTTAGGTTAAGGCACAATACGGGTTAGGTTAAGGCACAATACGGGTTAGGTTAAGGCACAATACGGGTTAGGTTAAGGCACAATACGGGTTAGGTTAAGGCACAATACGGGTTAGGTTAAGGCACAATACGGGTTAGGTTAAGGCACAATACGGGTTAGGTTAAGGCACAATACGGGTTAGGTTAAGGCACAATACGGGTTAGGTTAAGGCACAATACGGGTTAGGTTAAGGCACAATACGGGTTAGGTTAAGGCACAATACGGGTTAGGTTAAGGCACAATACGGGTTAGGTTAAGGCACAATACGGGTTAGGTTAAGGTACAATACGGGTTAGGTTAAGGCACAATACGGGTTAGGTTAAGGCACAATACGGGTTAGGTTAAGGCACAATACGGGTTAGGTTAAGGCACAATATGGGTTAGGTTAAGGCACAATATGGGTTAGGTTAAGGCACAATATGGGTTAGGTTAAGGCACAATATGGGTTAGGTTAAGGCACAATATGGGTTAGGTTAAGGCACAATATGGGTTAGGTTAAGGCACAATATGGGTTAGGTTAAGGCACAATATGGGTTAGGTTAAGGCACAATATGGGTTAGGTTAAGGCACAATATGGGTTAGGTTAAGGCACAATATGGGTTAGGTTAAGGCACAATATGGGTTAGGTTAAGGCACAACGTGGGTTAGGTTAAGGCACAACGTGGGTTAGGTTAAGGCACAACGTGGGTTAGGTTAAGGCACAACGTGGGTTAGGTTAAGGCACAACGTGGGTTAGGTTAAGGCACAACGTGGGTTAGGTTAAGGCACAACGTGGGTTAGGTTAAGGCACAACGTGGGTTAGGTTAAGGCACAACGTGGGTTAGGTTAAGGCACAATACGGGTTAGGTTAAGGCACAATACGGGTTAGGTTAAGGCACAATACGGGTTAGGTTAAGGCACAATACGGGTTAGGTTAAGGCACAATACGGGTTAGGTTAAGGCACAATACGGGTTAGGTTAAGGCACAATACGGGTTAGGTTAAGGCACAATACGGGTTAGGTTAAGGCACAATACGGGTTAGGTTAAGGCACAACGTGGGTTAGGTTAAGGCACAACGTGGGTTAGGTTAAGGCACAACGTGGGTTAGGTTAAGGCACAACGTGGGTTAGGTTAAGGCACAACGTGGGTTAGGTTAAGGCACAACGTGGGTTAGGTTAAGGCACAACGTGGGTTAGGTTAAGGCACAATACGGGTTAGGTTAAGGCACAATACGGGTTAGGTTAAGGCACAATACGGGTTAGGTTAAGGCACAATACGGGTTAGGTTAAGGCACAATACGGGTTAGGTTAAGGGACAATACGGGTTAGGTTAAGGCACAATACGGGTTAGGTTAAGGCACAATACGGGTTAGGTTAAGGCACAATACGGGTTAGGTTAAGGTACACATTGTTGTAAGGAAAGGTGTTTTGGGGGGGGGGGGGGCCGGTTTGTTGATTGTGATTATCGTAAGTAAATGACTGCGGCATCATCTGATTTGCCACGTCAGGGTGCACCTTTGGCTCATAACAGGCGGCGCTCTGATTCCATGCTTGTGGCAGACCTGTGTCTTTCATTCCTGCCATTGTTTGTGTGCTGTGACAGGAGGCAGTATTGTGATGTTGGGTGTACCCCTGTGTAGGACATGTGTGGGTGTTGGTGGCTTAGCTGAGCAATGGTGGTTGTCGGAAGGGTGGGATATTCTGTTTTGTGAGTGGACCTCCCGGTCTGGTTATGATAGTGTGGATAGTCTAATGTGGCGGAGAGGATGCACTGGGTGTTGTTCCATGCTGGTGCTTACATATTGTCTCTGTGCCTGTTACAGGCAGAGAGTAGTGCGTGATAAGAGTGTCTGGCTGACGTGTGGTTGTGATTGTGAGCAGAGTCTTTCAGCATGTATACGGACAGTTGTATACATTATCTGTATTTTGATGGCTCTATCTATTACTAATCAGCGCCGTGTATACGTTTCATCCGGTTCCAGTCGAAACTGTTGTATCTCTGTACATTAGTGACACGGCGAGGCCGCCATGTAGTTACTCGTCTCGGCAGCTTCCACCGGTGTATGGCAAATGATTATAAGGAATCAGTCTAGTCGTCAATACCGATAGTGTGACGTCACATGTCTGGGGTGGGGGACGCTGCGCCCTTCCGGTGGGTCATGGCCTAGAAAGACTCTTCCCACGCAGGGGGGCTTGGACTGTCATTGACTCTTCCGAGTAATATACTTGCCGTACGTTTTTGCGACTGCGAGTGCAACGCTCACCGGTACCGACATGGATGGAGCGCCTCCTAGCTGACCGCTGAGCATCTGCATTCGTACAGAGAGCAACGCGATCGCGTCTGTAGCTCGTAAGTGGTACAGCTCGCAGCTCATGTATAGGGACAGCGGGAATGTCGCATATTGGACATAACTCTTCATGAAACGCACGTTATAGGGGTGGATTGCACATTGCGCGTGCGAGCAAAGTCCGCCGTTCATCCGCTGGAGTTGCGGGTTGGGCGGTTGGGGTGGGGCACGAACGGGTGCAGGTGGAGTGATTGCCGGTCCACGACTTCGTGCGGCAGAGGCGCTGGCGTTGGGGTGCTGTTGTCGACAGAGGATGCAGGCTTTGTGGGTGGGGTCGAAAGAAGGGCACTGTGGGCCCATGGCTGTCTTAGTCGGCTTGGCGTCTCATAGATGACGGTATCGTCGTTGCAGGAGGTCATGTTGCGGGAGACCTACAGATGGCGGTATGTTTTGCGGTGCGCTCGGCATGGCGGACGTAGTGTTGTCAGATTCGCATAGATGGAGGTATTGCA
>NW_025725308.1:155000-160000 GCF_021461395.2 Schistocerca americana | reverse complement strand
ACTTTAATATACGCTATTGGAGCTGGAATTACCGCGGCTGCTGGCACCAGACTTGCCCTCCAATAGATACTCGTTAAAGGATTTAAAGTGTACTCATTCCGATTACGGGGCCTCGGATGAGTCCCGTATCGTTATTTTTCGTCACTACCTCCCCGTGCCGGGAGTGGGTAATTTGCGCGCCTGCTGCCTTCCTTGGATGTGGTAGCCGTTTCTCAGGCTCCCTCTCCGGAATCGAACCCTGATTCCCCGTTACCCGTTACAACCATGGTAGGCGCAGAACCTACCATCGACAGTTGATAAGGCAGACATTTGAAAGATGCGTCGCCGGTACGAGGACCGTGCGATCAGCCCAAAGTTATTCAGAGTCACCAAGGCAAACGGACCGGACGAGCCGACCGATTGGTTTTGATCTAATAAAAGCGTCCCTTCCATCTCTGGTCGGGACTCTGTTTGCATGTATTAGCTCTAGAATTACCACAGTTATCCAAGTAACGTGGGTACGATCTAAGGAACCATAACTGATTTAATGAGCCATTCGCGGTTTCACCTTAATGCGGCTTGTACTGAGACATGCATGGCTTAATCTTTGAGACAAGCATATGACTACTGGCAGGATCAACCAGGGAGCTGCGTCAACTAGAGCTGAGCAGCCGGCCGCCCGGGAGTGTGTCCCGGGGGCCCGCGCGAACACGCAAGCGTCCGCTCAATTATTCTGCAAACAGGAGGAGGCTGAGCTCCCCTGCACGATACACCTCGAAACCCTCTCAGGTCCCGGCGGCGCGCAGCGCCGTCCTAAGTACTTGGTCGGGTTCGAGAGAGGCGCAATCGCCCGGAGTTTGGCGAGTAGACGCTTTAGGTGCGACCACCCGTGCTCCCAACTGAGCTTGCCGCTGCCGACAGAGGCCCGGGAGCGTGCTGTCGTGGCATTGCCGGCGGGAGACAACACGCGCCACCTACGGTGGCCGGCAGCTCCAACGCCAGCGCCACAGAAGGACAAAAGCCCCACTTGGGTGCCGAAGCGAACTCTCCCAGCACAGCGCACGCGCCAACACGTCCGCACAGCTGCGATACAAACCACCTGCGAGAACCGCAGAGGCGACCGAGCAGCAGACGGCGTCGCGGCGCCGAGCGCCGGGCGGCGGCGCATCCTCAGCGCACACAGTCCTCAATCGGACCAGCACACTGCAGATGTCCACCGCGCTTCGCACCGGGCCCGCGAGGACCTACTTTGGCCGCACGGCGCCGCGTGCAGGGTGCGCCGGCGCGCAGCTGCGCCGCCTGCCGCCTCCGTCGGCCGGCGCGCCTGCCACTGGCCGCCCCCACCAGCCGGCTGTAGCGCGTGCGCCCACGCACCGCGCGGCCAGCACGCCGGGAGGCCCCCCCTCACCGGCCGGGGACGGTCCCACCCAGCCACCGCCGCGTATCGCTTCACACCCACATGCCATTCACGTTCGTGGGCATGGTGGGTATCGCTGAAACAACCGGTTGGTAGCTCAACCGATCGTCGCCATCACTGATTCACCTCTAGCGAGAACAACCGCACCACAACGGTTTACCAGTTGTTCATTTGCGTAACGTCACCAGCAAACGTAGACGTCCATCGCCATTTGCAAATTCAACGATTGTTGCATGCCTGTGTCAGGTGTCACGACACACTATGTCTGCCCACATACACGCAACAACATGTGCACGCTTCGCGAACACGTGGAAGGTGGCCCCCGTACGTATGCGATGTCCATTGCGCGAACGACTGTCAACCGGCCTCTGTCGCATGTCGCAGATGTGGAACGCAGTGCACCATGCTGTCACGGTGTGTGAGAAGAGACGACTACGTCTGACAACACGCGCCACTACATCAACAGACGGCTCATGCTGATCGCCATCCAGGGCATACCACACTGCAATCCGGCTCTTATAGGGAGACGACACATAGCTGAGTGCACAACAGTTGGACCGCATGGTTCGCCGTTGTTGGCGCAGTCGTTGTACGGTCACATGTACCACGATGTATCATTCAGTACATGAGGACCAATGTGCAGTACAGTGTGTGATTTGGACGTACAACATCAGCGGACAGTTGACACAGGCCGTACCACAGCGTAGGCTAAGTGCTTCGCCATGCGAATGCCAATGAACAACTGCGAAGGGCATTGAGCATGTACGTCCTGCTGCCATCCACATTACAGTGTATCGCTGCAAGGTGTTTAACATGAAGCGATACACTGGGGACCAGGCAGTGCGAGTAGCAAACTATATTGCGGGGGTTGCAGTTAGGCAACACTACACTAATTTAACGCGTCGTATGACAATTACAGAGCGGGTTAAGGCCCAACGTGTGTTGGGTTAAGGCCCAACGTGTGTTGGGTTAAGGCCCAACGTGTGTTGGGTTAAGGCCCAACGTGTGTTGGGTTAAGGCCCAACGTGTGTTGGGTTAAGGCCCAACGTGTGTTGGGTTAAGGCCCAACGTGTGTTGGGTTAAGGCCCAACGTGTGTTGGGTTAAGGCCCAACGTGTGTTGGGTTAAGGCCCAACGTGTGTTGGGTTAAGGCCCAACGTGTGTTGGGTTAAGGCCCAACGTGTGTTGGGTTAAGGCCCAACGTGTGTTGGGTTAAGGCCCAACGTGTGTTGGGTTAAGGCCCAACGTGTGTTGGGTTAAGGCCCAACGTGGGTTGGGTTAAGGCGCAACGTGGGTTGGGTTAAGGCCCAACGTGGGTTGGGTTAAGGCGCAACGTGGGTTGGGTTAAGGCGCAACGTGGGTTGGGTTAAGGCGCAACGTGGGTTAGGTTAAGGCGCAACGTGGGTTAGGTTAAGGCGCAACGTAGGTTAGGTTAAGGCGCAATATAGGTTAGGTTAAGGCGCAATATAGGTTAGGTTAAGGCGCAATATAGGTTAGGTTAAGGCGCAATATAGGTTAGGTTAAGGCGCAACATAGGTTAGGTTAAGGCGCAACGTAGGTTAGGTTAAGGCGCAACATAGGTTAGGTTAAGGCGCAACATAGGTTAGGTTAAGGCGCAACATGGGTTAGGTTAAGGCGCAATATAGGTTAGGTTAAGGCACAATATGGGTTAGGTTAAGGCACAATATGGGTTAGGTTAAGGCACAATATGGGTTAGGTTAAGGCACAATATGGGTTAGGTTAAGGCACAATATGGGTTAGGTTAAGGCACAATATGGGTTAGGTTAAGGCACAATATGGGTTAGGTTAAGGCACAATATGGGTTAGGTTAAGGCACAATATGGGTTAGGTTAAGGCACAATATGGGTTAGGTTAAGGCACAATATGGGTTAGGTTAAGGCACAATATGGGTTAGGTTAAGGCACAATATGGGTTAGGTTAAGGCACAATATGGGTTAGGTTAAGGCACAATATGGGTTAGGTTAAGGCACAATATGGGTTAGGTTAAGGCACAATATGGGTTAGGTTAAGGCACAATATGGGTTAGGTTAAGGCACAATATGGGTTAGGTTAAGGCACAATATGGGTTAGGTTAAGGCACAATATGGGTTAGGTTAAGGCACAATATGGGTTAGGTTAAGGCACAATATGGGTTAGGTTAAGGCACAATATGGGTTAGGTTAAGGCACAATATGGGTTAGGTTAAGGCACAATATGGGTTAGGTTAAGGCACAATATGGGTTAGGTTAAGGCACAATATGGGTTAGGTTAAGGCACAATATGGGTTAGGTTAAGGCACAACGTGGGTTAGGTTAAGGCACAACGTGGGTTAGGTTAAGGCACAACGTGGGTTAGGTTAAGGCACAACGTGGGTTAGGTTAAGGCACAACGTGGGTTAGGTTAAGGCACAACGTGGGTTAGGTTAAGGCACAACGTGGGTTAGGTTAAGGCACAACGTGGGTTAGGTTAAGGCACAACGTGGGTTAGGTTAAGGCACAACGTGGGTTAGGTTAAGGCACAACGTGGGTTAGGTTAAGGCACAATACGGGTTAGGTTAAGGCACAATACGGGTTAGGTTAAGGCACAATACGGGTTAGGTTAAGGCACAATACGGGTTAGGTTAAGGCACAATACGGGTTAGGTTAAGGCACAATACGGGTTAGGTTAAGGCACAATACGGGTTAGGTTAAGGCACAATACGGGTTAGGTTAAGGCACAATACGGGTTAGGTTAAGGCACAATACGGGTTAGGTTAAGGCACAATACGGGTTAGGTTAAGGCACAATACGGGTTAGGTTAAGGCACAATACGGGTTAGGTTAAGGCACAATACGGGTTAGGTTAAGGCACAATACGGGTTAGGTTAAGGTACAATACGGGTTAGGTTAAGGCACAATACGGGTTAGGTTAAGGCACAATACGGGTTAGGTTAAGGCACAATACGGGTTAGGTTAAGGCACAATATGGGTTAGGTTAAGGCACAATATGGGTTAGGTTAAGGCACAATATGGGTTAGGTTAAGGCACAATATGGGTTAGGTTAAGGCACAATATGGGTTAGGTTAAGGCACAATATGGGTTAGGTTAAGGCACAATATGGGTTAGGTTAAGGCACAATATGGGTTAGGTTAAGGCACAATATGGGTTAGGTTAAGGCACAATATGGGTTAGGTTAAGGCACAATATGGGTTAGGTTAAGGCACAATATGGGTTAGGTTAAGGCACAATATGGGTTAGGTTAAGGCACAATATGGGTTAGGTTAAGGCACAACGTGGGTTAGGTTAAGGCACAACGTGGGTTAGGTTAAGGCACAACGTGGGTTAGGTTAAGGCACAACGTGGGTTAGGTTAAGGCACAACGTGGGTTAGGTTAAGGCACAACGTGGGTTAGGTTAAGGCACAACGTGGGTTAGGTTAAGGCACAACGTGGGTTAGGTTAAGGCACAACGTGGGTTAGGTTAAGGCACAATACGGGTTAGGTTAAGGCACAATACGGGTTAGGTTAAGGCACAATACGGGTTAGGTTAAGGCACAATACGGGTTAGGTTAAGGCACAATACGGGTTAGGTTAAGGCACAATACGGGTTAGGTTAAGGCACAATACGGG
>NW_025725308.1:140000-145000 GCF_021461395.2 Schistocerca americana | reverse complement strand
CGCGCAGCTGCGCCGCCTGCCGCCTCCGTCGGCCGGCGCGCCTGCCACTGGCCGCCCCCACCAGCCGGCTGTAGCGCGTGCGCCCACGCACCGCGCGGCCAGCACGCCGGGAGGCCCCCCCTCACCGGCCGGGGACGGTCCCACCCAGCCACCGCCGCGTATCGCTTCACACCCACATGCCATTCACGTTCGTGGGCATGGTGGGTATCGCTGAAACAACCGGTTGGTAGCTCAACCGATCGTCGCCATCACTGATTCACCTCTAGCGAGAACAACCGCACCACAACGGTTTACCAGTTGTTCATTTGCGTAACGTCACCAGCAAACGTAGACGTCCATCGCCATTTGCAAATTCAACGATTGTTGCATGCCTGTGTCAGGTGTCACGACACACTATGTCTGCCCACATACACGCAACAACATGTGCACGCTTCGCGAACACGTGGAAGGTGGCCCCCGTACGTATGCGATGTCCATTGCGCGAACGACTGTCAACCGGCCTCTGTCGCATGTCGCAGATGTGGAACGCAGTGCACCATGCTGTCACGGTGTGTGAGAAGAGACGACTACGTCTGACAACACGCGCCACTACATCAACAGACGGCTCATGCTGATCGCCATCCAGGGCATACCACACTGCAATCCGGCTCTTATAGGGAGACGACACATAGCTGAGTGCACAACAGTTGGACCGCATGGTTCGCCGTTGTTGGCGCAGTCGTTGTACGGTCACATGTACCACGATGTATCATTCAGTACATGAGGACCAATGTGCAGTACAGTGTGTGATTTGGACGTACAACATCAGCGGACAGTTGACACAGGCCGTACCACAGCGTAGGCTAAGTGCTTCGCCATGCGAATGCCAATGAACAACTGCGAAGGGCATTGAGCATGTACGTCCTGCTGCCATCCACATTACAGTGTATCGCTGCAAGGTGTTTAACATGAAGCGATACACTGGGGACCAGGCAGTGCGAGTAGCAAACTATATTGCGGGGGTTGCAGTTAGGCAACACTACACTAATTTAACGCGTCGTATGACAATTACAGAGCGGGTTAAGGCCCAACGTGTGTTGGGTTAAGGCCCAACGTGTGTTGGGTTAAGGCCCAACGTGTGTTGGGTTAAGGCCCAACGTGTGTTGGGTTAAGGCCCAACGTGTGTTGGGTTAAGGCCCAACGTGTGTTGGGTTAAGGCCCAACGTGTGTTGGGTTAAGGCCCAACGTGTGTTGGGTTAAGGCCCAACGTGTGTTGGGTTAAGGCCCAACGTGTGTTGGGTTAAGGCCCAACGTGTGTTGGGTTAAGGCCCAACGTGGGTTGGGTTAAGGCGCAACGTGGGTTGGGTTAAGGCCCAACGTGGGTTGGGTTAAGGCGCAACGTGGGTTGGGTTAAGGCGCAACGTGGGTTGGGTTAAGGCGCAACGTGGGTTAGGTTAAGGCGCAACGTGGGTTAGGTTAAGGCGCAACGTAGGTTAGGTTAAGGCGCAATATAGGTTAGGTTAAGGCGCAATATAGGTTAGGTTAAGGCGCAATATAGGTTAGGTTAAGGCGCAATATAGGTTAGGTTAAGGCGCAATATAGGTTAGGTTAAGGCGCAACGTAGGTTAGGTTAAGGCGCAACATAGGTTAGGTTAAGGCGCAACATAGGTTAGGTTAAGGCGCAACATGGGTTAGGTTAAGGCGCAATATAGGTTAGGTTAAGGCACAATATGGGTTAGGTTAAGGCACAATATGGGTTAGGTTAAGGCACAATATGGGTTAGGTTAAGGCACAATATGGGTTAGGTTAAGGCACAATATGGGTTAGGTTAAGGCACAATATGGGTTAGGTTAAGGCACAATATGGGTTAGGTTAAGGCACAATATGGGTTAGGTTAAGGCACAATATGGGTTAGGTTAAGGCACAATATGGGTTAGGTTAAGGCACAATATGGGTTAGGTTAAGGCACAATATGGGTTAGGTTAAGGCACAATATGGGTTAGGTTAAGGCACAATATGGGTTAGGTTAAGGCACAATATGGGTTAGGTTAAGGCACAATATGGGTTAGGTTAAGGCACAATATGGGTTAGGTTAAGGCACAATATGGGTTAGGTTAAGGCACAATATGGGTTAGGTTAAGGCACAATATGGGTTAGGTTAAGGCACAATATGGGTTAGGTTAAGGCACAATATGGGTTAGGTTAAGGCACAATATGGGTTAGGTTAAGGCACAATATGGGTTAGGTTAAGGCACAATATGGGTTAGGTTAAGGCACAATATGGGTTAGGTTAAGGCACAATATGGGTTAGGTTAAGGCACAATATGGGTTAGGTTAAGGCACAATATGGGTTAGGTTAAGGCACTATATGGGTTAGGTTGAGGCACAATGTGGGTTAGGTTAAGGCACAACGTGGGTTAGGTTAAGGCACAACGTGGGTTAGGTTAAGGCACAACGTGGGTTAGGTTAAGGCACAACGTGGGTTAGGTTAAGGCACAACGTGGGTTAGGTTAAGGCACAACGTGGGTTAGGTTAAGGCACAACGTGGGTTAGGTTAAGGCACAACGTGGGTTAGGTTAAGGCACAATACGGGTTAGGTTAAGGCACAATACGGGTTAGGTTAAGGCACAATACGGGTTAGGTTAAGGCACAATACGGGTTAGGTTAAGGCACAATACGGGTTAGGTTAAGGCACAATACGGGTTAGGTTAAGGCACAATACGGGTTAGGTTAAGGCACAATACGGGTTAGGTTAAGGCACAATACGGGTTAGGTTAAGGCACAATACGGGTTAGGTTAAGGCACAATACGGGTTAGGTTAAGGCACAATACGGGTTAGGTTAAGGCACAATACGGGTTAGGTTAAGGCACAATACGGGTTAGGTTAAGGTACAATACGGGTTAGGTTAAGGCACAATACGGGTTAGGTTAAGGCACAATACGGGTTAGGTTAAGGCACAATATGGGTTAGGTTAAGGCACAATATGGGTTAGGTTAAGGCACAATATGGGTTAGGTTAAGGCACAATATGGGTTAGGTTAAGGCACAATATGGGTTAGGTTAAGGCACAATATGGGTTAGGTTAAGGCACAATATGGGTTAGGTTAAGGCACAATATGGGTTAGGTTAAGGCACAATATGGGTTAGGTTAAGGCACAATATGGGTTAGGTTAAGGCACAATATGGGTTAGGTTAAGGCACAATATGGGTTAGGTTAAGGCACAATATGGGTTAGGTTAAGGCACAATATGGGTTAGGTTAAGGCACAATATGGGTTAGGTTAAGGCACAATATGGGTTAGGTTAAGGCACAACGTGGGTTAGGTTAAGGCACAACGTGGGTTAGGTTAAGGCACAACGTGGGTTAGGTTAAGGCACAACGTGGGTTAGGTTAAGGCACAACGTGGGTTAGGTTAAGGCACAACGTGGGTTAGGTTAAGGCACAACGTGGGTTAGGTTAAGGCACAACGTGGGTTAGGTTAAGGCACAACGTGGGTTAGGTTAAGGCACAATACGGGTTAGGTTAAGGCACAATACGGGTTAGGTTAAGGCACAATACGGGTTAGGTTAAGGCACAATACGGGTTAGGTTAAGGCACAATACGGGTTAGGTTAAGGCACAATACGGGTTAGGTTAAGGCACAATACGGGTTAGGTTAAGGCACAATACGGGTTAGGTTAAGGCACAATACGGGTTAGGTTAAGGCACAATACGGGTTAGGTTAAGGCACAACGTGGGTTAGGTTAAGGCACAACGTGGGTTAGGTTAAGGCACAACGTGGGTTAGGTTAAGGCACAACGTGGGTTAGGTTAAGGCACAACGTGGGTTAGGTTAAGGCACAACGTGGGTTAGGTTAAGGCACAACGTGGGTTAGGTTAAGGCACAATACGGGTTAGGTTAAGGCACAATACGGGTTA
Organism: Schistocerca americana; assembly: GCF_021461395.2. Classification (NCBI taxonomy): domain Eukaryota; kingdom Metazoa; phylum Arthropoda; class Insecta; order Orthoptera; family Acrididae; genus Schistocerca; species Schistocerca americana. The sequence continues at coordinate 141,105 of NW_025725308.1, read as the reverse complement.
GGTTAAGGCACAATACGGGTTAGGTTAAGGCACAATACGGGTTAGGTTAAGGCACAATACGGGTTAGGTTAAGGGACAATACGGGTTAGGTTAAGGCACAATACGGGTTAGGTTAAGGCACAATACGGGTTAGGTTAAGGCACAATACGGGTTAGGTTAAGGTACACATTGTTGTAAGGAAAGGTGTTTTGGGGGGGGGGGGGGGCCGGTTTGTTGATTGTGATTATCGTAAGTAAATGACTGCGGCATCATCTGATTTGCCACGTCAGGGTGCACCTTTGGCTCATAACAGGCGGCGCTCTGATTCCATGCTTGTGGCAGACCTGTGTCTTTCATTCCTGCCATTGTTTGTGTGCTGTGACAGGAGGCAGTATTGTGATGTTGGGTGTACCCCTGTGTAGGACATGTGTGGGTGTTGGTGGCTTAGCTGAGCAATGGTGGTTGTCGGAAGGGTGGGATATTCTGTTTTGTGAGTGGACCTCCCGGTCTGGTTATGATAGTGTGGATAGTCTAATGTGGCGGAGAGGATGCACTGGGTGTTGTTCCATGCTGGTGCTTACATATTGTCTCTGTGCCTGTTACAGGCAGAGAGTAGTGCGTGATAAGAGTGTCTGGCTGACGTGTGGTTGTGATTGTGAGCAGAGTCTTTCAGCATGTATACGGACAGTTGTATACATTATCTGTATTTTGATGGCTCTATCTATTACTAATCAGCGCCGTGTATACGTTTCATCCGGTTCCAGTCGAAACTGTTGTATCTCTGTACATTAGTGACACGGCGAGGCCGCCATGTAGTTACTCGTCTCGGCAGCTTCCACCGGTGTATGGCAAATGATTATAAGGAATCAGTCTAGTCGTCAATACCGATAGTGTGACGTCACATGTCTGGGGTGGGGGACGCTGCGCCCTTCCGGTGGGTCATGGCCTAGAAAGACTCTTCCCACGCAGGGGGGCTTGGACTGTCATTGACTCTTCCGAGTAATATACTTGCCGTACGTTTTTGCGACTGCGAGTGCAACGCTCACCGGTACCGACATGGATGGAGCGCCTCCTAGCTGACCGCTGAGCATCTGCATTCGTACAGAGAGCAACGCGATCGCGTCTG
>NW_025725308.1:132500-135000 GCF_021461395.2 Schistocerca americana | reverse complement strand
AGTGCGGGAGAAGGCGGTCACGGATGAAGCCGGCGGTGGAGATCGGCTTCTTCGTGAAGAGGTCCGCCCAGAAGTCCAGCAGACCGGGGATGTCGGGTGGCGGCTGCAGCAGGGTGCCGTCCAGCAAGCCACGCACGCAACGTGCACGCGACCTACGGAAGGCGTCCTGTGTCCGTGCGTATTCCCAGCGGCGCCGCTTGCGCTTCTGCAGCGGCGGGGCGGCAGGCGGCCGCTTGGATGGTTGGCGCGGCCGCTGTGTCCTGGTGATCGACCTCTCCCCCCTGGACCCGACCGACGCAAGGGCATCCGGGAGCATGCCCAGGATGACATCGGGCGGCGTGCCCCGCCCCAGACCAATGACTCGATCCAGGGCAGAGAAACGCTGGGCGGAAGCAGGTAGCCCCGCCAGATGCTCCCAGATGGCGGCGTCAGTCGGCCCCTCCGGCGGCGGCCCGGTGGTGTCGGCCGCGAAGTCCTCGGCTGCGTCGACGGGCGGCGCAGCGGCCTCGCCCGCGTCAGGCAGCGAGCTCGCTGCTCCACGGCGGGACGCCGGCTCTTCACCCCGACCGATCTCAAGTGCCTCCATGAATTGGCGGACAAGCTGCTTGTGGGCAGCTTGCCGCCGTCGGCACTTGATTGCCTCAAGCGTTCGGTCGGGGAACATCCTGGTAAGTTCTTGATTTACAAAGAAGAACCGGGCGTCCCTCTCCAGGAACAGTTCGGCCTCTGCCTTGGCGAGCGACAGGACTTCTTCCTCCGTCCACCTCGCGCGATGCCTCTCCGTCACGATCTCAGCGTTGGCGGCCGCAGGGTGTTGGCGGCGGCGATGGACCCCGAGACCGTTCTTCGTGGTAAAAGTGCGGTGGCACTCACTGCAAGCAAAGGGAGCTACACAAACTATCGCATTTTCGTTACGGCCGGTTGGCCGGATAGGTGCTGGGGTAGCTGGGGTGGCACCTTCAGCGGAAGGGCCACCATCTCTTGTTTCTTGTCGGCTGCCCCCAACTATAAAGGGATAATGCGAGGGGGGGCTGGTAACCCCCCCAAGCCCCTGGTGCGGTCTTCCACTCTGCAAAAATCAGCGGGCCCACGAGAAGGGGAGAAGACCGCAGGAGAGGAGAGGCTAAGAGGGCTAGGCCCATGTATTGCGCATCACTCTCCCTGTAACTATAACCCAAGGAAGGCACCTCGCAGCAGCAGCACGACTACATCAAGACCGCACTTCGAAAAGCCAAGTCCGGATGCAGCCACACCGCCGCCACTTGGCCACCTTAAGAGAGTCATAGTTACTCCCGCCGTTTACCCGCGCTTGCTTGAATTTCTTCACGTTGACATTCAGAGCACTGGGCAGAAATCACATTGCGTCAACACCCGCTAGGGCCATCGCAATGCTTTGTTTTAATTAGACAGTCGGATTCCCCCAGTCCGTGCCAGTTCTGAGTTGATCGTTGAATGGCGGCCGAAGAGAATCCGCGCACCCGCGCGCCCCCGGAGGAGCACGCTAAGGCGGACGCGGCCTCGCAGCAAGGAAGATCCGTGGGAGGCCAAGGCACGGGACCGAGCTCGGATCCTGCACGCAGGTTGAAGCACCGGGGCGCGAACGCCGCGCAGGCGCGCGCATCCTGCACCGCCGGCCAGCACGAGGCCAACCAACGGCGAGAGCAGACCACACCCGCGCTAAACGCCCGCACTTACCGGCACCCCTACGGCACTCACCTCGCCCAGGCCCGGCACGTTAGCGCTGACCCACTTCCCGACCAAGCCCGACACGCCCCGATCCTCAGAGCCAATCCTTATCCCGAAGTTACGGATCCAATTTGCCGACTTCCCTTACCTACATTATTCTATCGACTAGAGGCTCTTCACCTTGGAGACCTGCTGCGGATATGGGTACGAACCGGCGCGACACCTCCACGTGGCCCTCTCCCGGATTTTCAAGGTCCGAGGGGAAGATCGGGACACCGCCGCAACTGCGGTGCTCTTCGCGTTCCAAACCCTATCTCCCTGCTAGAGGATTCCAGGGAACTCGAACGCTCATGCAGAAAAGAAAACTCTTCCCCGATCTCCCGACGGCGTCTCCGGGTCCTTTTGGGTTACCCCGACGAGCATCTCTAAAAGAGGGGCCCGACTTGTATCGGTTCCGCTGCCGGGTTCCGGAATAGGAACCGGATTCCCTTTCGCCCAACGGGGGCCAGCACAAAGTGCATCATGCTATGACGGCCCCCATCAACATCGGATTTCTCCTAGGGCTTAGGATCGACTGACTCGTGTGCAACGGCTGTTCACACGAAACCCTTCTCCGCGTCAGCCCTCCAGGGCCTCGCTGGAGTATTTGCTACTACCACCAAGATCTGCACCGACGGCGGCTCCAGGCAGGCTCACGCCCAGACCCTTCTGCGCCCACCGCCGCGACCCTCCTACTCGTCAGGGCTTCGCGGCCGGCCGCAAGGACCGGCCATGACTGCCAGACTGACGGCCGAGTATAGGCACGACGCTTCAG
>NW_025725308.1:122500-127500 GCF_021461395.2 Schistocerca americana | reverse complement strand
CCGGGAGGCCCCCCCTCACCGGCCGGGGACGGTCCCACCCAGCCACCGCCGCGTATCGCTTCACACCCACATGCCATTCACGTTCGTGGGCATGGTGGGTATCGCTGAAACAACCGGTTGGTAGCTCAACCGATCGTCGCCATCACTGATTCACCTCTAGCGAGAACAACCGCACCACAACGGTTTACCAGTTGTTCATTTGCGTAACGTCACCAGCAAACGTAGACGTCCATCGCCATTTGCAAATTCAACGATTGTTGCATGCCTGTGTCAGGTGTCACGACACACTATGTCTGCCCACATACACGCAACAACATGTGCACGCTTCGCGAACACGTGGAAGGTGGCCCCCGTACGTATGCGATGTCCATTGCGCGAACGACTGTCAACCGGCCTCTGTCGCATGTCGCAGATGTGGAACGCAGTGCACCATGCTGTCACGGTGTGTGAGAAGAGACGACTACGTCTGACAACACGCGCCACTACATCAACAGACGGCTCATGCTGATCGCCATCCAGGGCATACCACACTGCAATCCGGCTCTTATAGGGAGACGACACATAGCTGAGTGCACAACAGTTGGACCGCATGGTTCGCCGTTGTTGGCGCAGTCGTTGTACGGTCACATGTACCACGATGTATCATTCAGTACATGAGGACCAATGTGCAGTACAGTGTGTGATTTGGACGTACAACATCAGCGGACAGTTGACACAGGCCGTACCACAGCGTAGGCTAAGTGCTTCGCCATGCGAATGCCAATGAACAACTGCGAAGGGCATTGAGCATGTACGTCCTGCTGCCATCCACATTACAGTGTATCGCTGCAAGGTGTTTAACATGAAGCGATACACTGGGGACCAGGCAGTGCGAGTAGCAAACTATATTGCGGGGGTTGCAGTTAGGCAACACTACACTAATTTAACGCGTCGTATGACAATTACAGAGCGGGTTAAGGCCCAACGTGTGTTGGGTTAAGGCCCAACGTGTGTTGGGTTAAGGCCCAACGTGTGTTGGGTTAAGGCCCAACGTGTGTTGGGTTAAGGCCCAACGTGTGTTGGGTTAAGGCCCAACGTGTGTTGGGTTAAGGCCCAACGTGTGTTGGGTTAAGGCCCAACGTGTGTTGGGTTAAGGCCCAACGTGTGTTGGGTTAAGGCCCAACGTGTGTTGGGTTAAGGCCCAACGTGTGTTGGGTTAAGGCCCAACGTGTGTTGGGTTAAGGTCCAACGTGTGTTGGGTTAAGGCCCAACGTGTGTTGGGTTAAGGCCCAACGTGGGTTGGGTTAAGGCGCAACGTGGGTTGGGTTAAGGCCCAACGTGGGTTGGGTTAAGGCGCAACGTGGGTTGGGTTAAGGCGCAACGTGGGTTGGGTTAAGGCGCAACGTGGGTTAGGTTAAGGCGCAACGTGGGTTAGGTTAAGGCGCAACGTAGGTTAGGTTAAGGCGCAATATAGGTTAGGTTAAGGCGCAATATAGGTTAGGTTAAGGCGCAATATAGGTTAGGTTAAGGCGCAATATAGGTTAGGTTAAGGCGCAATATAGGTTAGGTTAAGGCGCAACGTAGGTTAGGTTAAGGCGCAACGTAGGTTAGGTTAAGGCGCAACATAGGTTAGGTTAAGGCGCAACATAGGTTAGGTTAAGGCGCAACATGGGTTAGGTTAAGGCGCAATATAGGTTAGGTTAAGGCACAATATGGGTTAGGTTAAGGCACAATATGGGTTAGGTTAAGGCACAATATGGGTTAGGTTAAGGCACAATATGGGTTAGGTTAAGGCACAATATGGGTTAGGTTAAGGCACAATATGGGTTAGGTTAAGGCACAATATGGGTTAGGTTAAGGCACAATATGGGTTAGGTTAAGGCACAATATGGGTTAGGTTAAGGCACAATATGGGTTAGGTTAAGGCACAATATGGGTTAGGTTAAGGCACAATATGGGTTAGGTTAAGGCACAATATGGGTTAGGTTAAGGCACAATATGGGTTAGGTTAAGGCACAATATGGGTTAGGTTAAGGCACAATATGGGTTAGGTTAAGGCACAATATGGGTTAGGTTAAGGCACAATATGGGTTAGGTTAAGGCACAATATGGGTTAGGTTAAGGCACAATATGGGTTAGGTTAAGGCACAATATGGGTTAGGTTAAGGCACAATATGGGTTAGGTTAAGGCACAATATGGGTTAGGTTAAGGCACAATATGGGTTAGGTTAAGGCACAATATGGGTTAGGTTAAGGCACAATATGGGTTAGGTTAAGGCACAATATGGGTTAGGTTAAGGCACAATATGGGTTAGGTTAAGGCACAATGTGGGTTAGGTTAAGGCACAACGTGGGTTAGGTTAAGGCACAACGTGGGTTAGGTTAAGGCACAACGTGGGTTAGGTTAAGGCACAACGTGGGTTAGGTTAAGGCACAACGTGGGTTAGGTTAAGGCACAACGTGGGTTAGGTTAAGGCACAACGTGGGTTAGGTTAAGGCACAACGTGGGTTAGGTTAAGGCACAACGTGGGTTAGGTTAAGGCACAATACGGGTTAGGTTAAGGCACAATACGGGTTAGGTTAAGGCACAATACGGGTTAGGTTAAGGCACAATACGGGTTAGGTTAAGGCACAATACGGGTTAGGTTAAGGCACAATACGGGTTAGGTTAAGGCACAATACGGGTTAGGTTAAGGCACAATACGGGTTAGGTTAAGGCACAATACGGGTTAGGTTAAGGCACAATACGGGTTAGGTTAAGGCACAATACGGGTTAGGTTAAGGCACAATACGGGTTAGGTTAAGGCACAATACGGGTTAGGTTAAGGTACAATACGGGTTAGGTTAAGGCACAATACGGGTTAGGTTAAGGCACAATACGGGTTAGGTTAAGGCACAATACGGGTTAGGTTAAGGCACAATACGGGTTAGGTTAAGGCACAATATGGGTTAGGTTAAGGCACAATATGGGTTAGGTTAAGGCACAATATGGGTTAGGTTAAGGCACAATATGGGTTAGGTTAAGGCACAATATGGGTTAGGTTAAGGCACAATATGGGTTAGGTTAAGGCACAATATGGGTTAGGTTAAGGCACAATATGGGTTAGGTTAAGGCACAATATGGGTTAGGTTAAGGCACAATATGGGTTAGGTTAAGGCACAATATGGGTTAGGTTAAGGCACAACGTGGGTTAGGTTAAGGCACAACGTGGGTTAGGTTAAGGCACAACGTGGGTTAGGTTAAGGCACAACGTGGGTTAGGTTAAGGCACAACGTGGGTTAGGTTAAGGCACAACGTGGGTTAGGTTAAGGCACAACGTGGGTTAGGTTAAGGCACAACGTGGGTTAGGTTAAGGCACAACGTGGGTTAGGTTAAGGCACAATACGGGTTAGGTTAAGGCACAATACGGGTTAGGTTAAGGCACAATACGGGTTAGGTTAAGGCACAATACGGGTTAGGTTAAGGCACAATACGGGTTAGGTTAAGGCACAATACGGGTTAGGTTAAGGCACAATACGGGTTAGGTTAAGGCACAATACGGGTTAGGTTAAGGCACAACGTGGGTTAGGTTAAGGCACAACGTGGGTTAGGTTAAGGCACAACGTGGGTTAGGTTAAGGCACAACGTGGGTTAGGTTAAGGCACAACGTGGGTTAGGTTAAGGCACAACGTGGGTTAGGTTAAGGCACAACGTGGGTTAGGTTAAGGCACAATACGGGTTAGGTTAAGGCACAATACGGGTTAGGTTAAGGCACAATACGGGTTAGGTTAAGGCACAATACGGGTTAGGTTAAGGCACAATACGGGTTAGGTTAAGGGACAATACGGGTTAGGTTAAGGCACAATACGGGTTAGGTTAAGGCACAATACGGGTTAGGTTAAGGCACAATACGGGTTAGGTTAAGGTACACATTGTTGTAAGGAAAGGTGTTTTGGGGGGGGGGGGGGGCCGGTTTGTTGATTGTGATTATCGTAAGTAAATGACTGCGGCATCATCTGATTTGCCACGTCAGGGTGCACCTTTGGCTCATAACAGGCGGCGCTCTGATTCCATGCTTGTGGCAGACCTGTGTCTTTCATTCCTGCCATTGTTTGTGTGCTGTGACAGGAGGCAGTATTGTGATGTTGGGTGTACCCCTGTGTAGGACATGTGTGGGTGTTGGTGGCTTAGCTGAGCAATGGTGGTTGTCGGAAGGGTGGGATATTCTGTTTTGTGAGTGGACCTCCCGGTCTGGTTATGATAGTGTGGATAGTCTAATGTGGCGGAGAGGATGCACTGGGTGTTGTTCCATGCTGGTGCTTACATATTGTCTCTGTGCCTGTTACAGGCAGAGAGTAGTGCGTGATAAGAGTGTCTGGCTGACGTGTGGTTGTGATTGTGAGCAGAGTCTTTCAGCATGTATACGGACAGTTGTATACATTATCTGTATTTTGATGGCTCTATCTATTACTAATCAGCGCCGTGTATACGTTTCATCCGGTTCCAGTCGAAACTGTTGTATCTCTGTACATTAGTGACACGGCGAGGCCGCCATGTAGTTACTCGTCTCGGCAGCTTCCACCGGTGTATGGCAAATGATTATAAGGAATCAGTCTAGTCGTCAATACCGATAGTGTGACGTCACATGTCTGGGGTGGGGGACGCTGCGCCCTTCCGGTGGGTCATGGCCTAGAAAGACTCTTCCCACGCAGGGGGGCTTGGACTGTCATTGACTCTTCCGAGTAATATACTTGCCGTACGTTTTTGCGACTGCGAGTGCAACGCTCACCGGTACCGACATGGATGGAGCGCCTCCTAGCTGACCGCTGAGCATCTGCATTCGTACAGAGAGCAACGCGATCGCGTCTGTAGCTCGTAAGTGGTACAGCTCGCAGCTCATGTATAGGGACAGCGGGAATGTCGCATATTGGACATAACTCTTCATGAAACGCACGTTATAGGGGTGGATTGCACATTGCGCGTGCGAGCAAAGTCCGCCGTTCATCCGCTGGAGTTGCGGGTTGGGCGGTTGGGGTGGGGC
>NW_025725308.1:110000-115000 GCF_021461395.2 Schistocerca americana | reverse complement strand
CTACCATCGACAGTTGATAAGGCAGACATTTGAAAGATGCGTCGCCGGTACGAGGACCGTGCGATCAGCCCAAAGTTATTCAGAGTCACCAAGGCAAACGGACCGGACGAGCCGACCGATTGGTTTTGATCTAATAAAAGCGTCCCTTCCATCTCTGGTCGGGACTCTGTTTGCATGTATTAGCTCTAGAATTACCACAGTTATCCAAGTAACGTGGGTACGATCTAAGGAACCATAACTGATTTAATGAGCCATTCGCGGTTTCACCTTAATGCGGCTTGTACTGAGACATGCATGGCTTAATCTTTGAGACAAGCATATGACTACTGGCAGGATCAACCAGGGAGCTGCGTCAACTAGAGCTGAGCAGCCGGCCGCCCGGGAGTGTGTCCCGGGGGCCCGCGCGAACACGCAAGCGTCCGCTCAATTATTCTGCAAACAGGAGGAGGCTGAGCTCCCCTGCACGATACACCTCGAAACCCTCTCAGGTCCCGGCGGCGCGCAGCGCCGTCCTAAGTACTTGGTCGGGTTCGAGAGAGGCGCAATCGCCCGGAGTTTGGCGAGTAGACGCTTTAGGTGCGACCACCCGTGCTCCCAACTGAGCTTGCCGCTGCCGACAGAGGCCCGGGAGCGTGCTGTCGTGGCATTGCCGGCGGGAGACAACACGCGCCACCTACGGTGGCCGGCAGCTCCAACGCCAGCGCCACAGAAGGACAAAAGCCCCACTTGGGTGCCGAAGCGAACTCTCCCAGCACAGCGCACGCGCCAACACGTCCGCACAGCTGCGATACAAACCACCTGCGAGAACCGCAGAGGCGACCGAGCAGCAGACGGCGTCGCGGCGCCGAGCGCCGGGCGGCGGCGCATCCTCAGCGCACACAGTCCTCAATCGGACCAGCACACTGCAGATGTCCACCGCGCTTCGCACCGGGCCCGCGAGGACCTACTTTGGCCGCACGGCGCCGCGTGCAGGGTGCGCCGGCGCGCAGCTGCGCCGCCTGCCGCCTCCGTCGGCCGGCGCGCCTGCCACTGGCCGCCCCCACCAGCCGGCTGTAGCGCGTGCGCCCACGCACCGCGCGGCCAGCACGCCGGGAGGCCCCCCCTCACCGGCCGGGGACGGTCCCACCCAGCCACCGCCGCGTATCGCTTCACACCCACATGCCATTCACGTTCGTGGGCATGGTGGGTATCGCTGAAACAACCGGTTGGTAGCTCAACCGATCGTCGCCATCACTGATTCACCTCTAGCGAGAACAACCGCACCACAACGGTTTACCAGTTGTTCATTTGCGTAACGTCACCAGCAAACGTAGACGTCCATCGCCATTTGCAAATTCAACGATTGTTGCATGCCTGTGTCAGGTGTCACGACACACTATGTCTGCCCACATACACGCAACAACATGTGCACGCTTCGCGAACACGTGGAAGGTGGCCCCCGTACGTATGCGATGTCCATTGCGCGAACGACTGTCAACCGGCCTCTGTCGCATGTCGCAGATGTGGAACGCAGTGCACCATGCTGTCACGGTGTGTGAGAAGAGACGACTACGTCTGACAACACGCGCCACTACATCAACAGACGGCTCATGCTGATCGCCATCCAGGGCATACCACACTGCAATCCGGCTCTTATAGGGAGACGACACATAGCTGAGTGCACAACAGTTGGACCGCATGGTTCGCCGTTGTTGGCGCAGTCGTTGTACGGTCACATGTACCACGATGTATCATTCAGTACATGAGGACCAATGTGCAGTACAGTGTGTGATTTGGACGTACAACATCAGCGGACAGTTGACACAGGCCGTACCACAGCGTAGGCTAAGTGCTTCGCAATGCGAATGCCAATGAACAACTGCGAAGGGCATTGAGCATGTACGTCCTGCTGCCATCCACATTACAGTGTATCGCTGCAAGGTGTTTAACATGAAGCGATACACTGGGGACCAGGCAGTGCGAGTAGCAAACTATATTGCGGGGGTTGCAGTTAGGCAACACTACACTAATTTAACGCGTCGTATGACAATTACAGAGCGGGTTAAGGCCCAACGTGTGTTGGGTTAAGGCCCAACGTGTGTTGGGTTAAGGCCCAACGTGTGTTGGGTTAAGGCCCAACGTGTGTTGGGTTAAGGCCCAACGTGTGTTGGGTTAAGGCCCAACGTGTGTTGGGTTAAGGCCCAACGTGTGTTGGGTTAAGGCCCAACGTGTGTTGGGTTAAGGCCCAACGTGTGTTGGGTTAAGGCCCAACGTGTGTTGGGTTAAGGCCCAACGTGTGTTGGGTTAAGGCCCAACGTGTGTTGGGTTAAGGCCCAACGTGTGTTGGGTTAAGGCCCAACGTGTGTTGGGTTAAGGCCCAACGTGTGTTGGGTTAAGGCCCAACGTGGGTTGGGTTAAGGCGCAACGTGGGTTGGGTTAAGGCCCAACGTGGGTTGGGTTAAGGCGCAACGTGGAATGGGTTAAGGCGCAACGTGGGTTGGGTTAAGGCGCAACGTGGGTTAGGTTAAGGCGCAACGTGGGTTAGGTTAAGGCGCAACGTAGGTTAGGTTAAGGCGCAATATAGGTTAGGTTAAGGCGCAATATAGGTTAGGTTAAGGCGCAATATAGGTTAGGTTAAGGCGCAATATAGGTTAGGTTAAGGCGCAATATAGGTTAGGTTAAGGCGCAATATAGGTTAGGTTAAGGCGCAACGTAGGTTAGGTTAAGGCGCAACATAGGTTAGGTTAAGGCGCAACATAGGTTAGGTTAAGGCGCAACATGGGTTAGGTTAAGGCGCAATATAGGTTAGGTTAAGGCACAATATGGGTTAGGTTAAGGCACAATATGGGTTAGGTTAAGGCACAATATGGGTTAGGTTAAGGCACAATATGGGTTAGGTTAAGGCACAATATGGGTTAGGTTAAGGCACAATATGGGTTAGGTTAAGGCACAATATGGGTTAGGTTAAGGCACAATATGGGTTAGGTTAAGGCACAATATGGGTTAGGTTAAGGCACAATATGGGTTAGGTTAAGGCACAATATGGGTTAGGTTAAGGCACAATATGGGTTAGGTTAAGGCACAATATGGGTTAGGTTAAGGCACAATATGGGTTAGGTTAAGGCACAATATGGGTTAGGTTAAGGCACAATATGGGTTAGGTTAAGGCACAATATGGGTTAGGTTAAGGCACAATATGGGTTAGGTTAAGGCACAATATGGGTTAGGTTAAGGCACAATATGGGTTAGGTTAAGGCACAATATGGGTTAGGTTAAGGCACAATATGGGTTAGGTTAAGGCACAATATGGGTTAGGTTAAGGCACAATATGGGTTAGGTTAAGGCACAATATGGGTTAGGTTAAGGCACAATATGGGTTAGGTTAAGGCACAATGTGGGTTAGGTTAAGGCACAATGTGGGTTAGGTTAAGGCACAATGTGGGTTAGGTTAAGGCACAACGTGGGTTAGGTTAAGGCACAACGTGGGTTAGGTTAAGGCACAACGTGGGTTAGGTTAAGGCACAACGTGGGTTAGGTTAAGGCACAACGTGGGTTAGGTTAAGGCACAACGTGGGTTAGGTTAAGGCACAACGTGGGTTAGGTTAAGGCACAACGTGGGTTAGGTTAAGGCACAACGTGGGTTAGGTTAAGGCACAATACGGGTTAGGTTAAGGCACAATACGGGTTAGGTTAAGGCACAATACGGGTTAGGTTAAGGCACAATACGGGTTAGGTTAAGGCACAATACGGGTTAGGTTAAGGCACAATACGGGTTAGGTTAAGGCACAATACGGGTTAGGTTAAGGCACAATACGGGTTAGGTTAAGGCACAATACGGGTTAGGTTAAGGCACAATACGGGTTAGGTTAAGGCACAATACGGGTTAGGTTAAGGCACAATACGGGTTAGGTTAAGGCACAATACGGGTTAGGTTAAGGTACAATACGGGTTAGGTTAAGGCACAATACGGGTTAGGTTAAGGCACAATACGGGTTAGGTTAAGGCACAATATGGGTTAGGTTAAGGCACAATATGGGTTAGGTTAAGGCACAATATGGGTTAGGTTAAGGCACAATATGGGTTAGGTTAAGGCACAATATGGGTTAGGTTAAGGCACAATATGGGTTAGGTTAAGGCACAATATGGGTTAGGTTAAGGCACAATATGGGTTAGGTTAAGGCACAATATGGGTTAGGTTAAGGCACAATATGGGTTAGGTTAAGGCACAATATGGGTTAGGTTAAGGCACAATATGGGTTAGGTTAAGGCACAATATGGGTTAGGTTAAGGCACAATATGGGTTAGGTTAAGGCACAATATGGGTTAGGTTAAGGCACAACGTGGGTTAGGTTAAGGCACAACGTGGGTTAGGTTAAGGCACAACGTGGGTTAGGTTAAGGCACAACGTGGGTTAGGTTAAGGCACAACGTGGGTTAGGTTAAGGCACAACGTGGGTTAGGTTAAGGCACAACGTGGGTTAGGTTAAGGCACAACGTGGGTTAGGTTAAGGCACAACGTGGGTTAGGTTAAGGCACAATACGGGTTAGGTTAAGGCACAATACGGGTTAGGTTAAGGCACAATACGGGTTAGGTTAAGGCACAATACGGGTTAGGTTAAGGCACAATACGGGTTAGGTTAAGGCACAATACGGGTTAGGTTAAGGCACAATACGGGTTAGGTTAAGGCACAATACGGGTTAGGTTAAGGCACAATACGGGTTAGGTTAAGGCACAATACGGGTTAGGTTAAGGCACAACGTGGGTTAGGTTAAGGCACAACGTGGGTTAGGTTAAGGCACAACGTGGGTTAGGTTAAGGCACAACGTGGGTTAGGTTAAGGCACAACGTGGGTTAGGTTAAGGCACAACGTGGGTTAGGTTAAGGCACAACGTGGGTTAGGTTAAGGCACAATACGGGTTAGGTTAAGGCACAATACGGGTTAGGTTAAGGCACAATACGGGTTAGGTTAAGGCACAATACGGGTTAGGTTAAGGCACAATACGGGTTAGGTTAAGGGACAA
>NW_025725308.1:95000-105000 GCF_021461395.2 Schistocerca americana | reverse complement strand
CGAGTCGTTTGCTCGCGGCTTCAGCATATCAAGCAAGCCGGAGATCTCACCCATTTAAAGTTTGAGAATAGGTTGAGGTCGTTTCGGCCCCAAGGCCTCTAATCATTCGCTTTACCGGATGAGACTCGTACGAGCACCAGCTATCCTGAGGGAAACTTCGGAGGGAACCAGCTACTAGATGGTTCGATTAGTCTTTCGCCCCTATACCCAGCTCCGACGATCGATTTGCACGTCAGAATCGCTACGGACCTCCATCAGGGTTTCCCCTGACTTCGTCCTGGCCAGGCATAGTTCACCATCTTTCGGGTCCCAACGTGTACGCTCTAGGTGCGCCTCACCTCGCAATGAGGACGAGACGCCCCGGGAGTGCGGAGGCCGCCGCCCCGTGAAGGGCGGGGAAGCCCCATCCTCCCTCGGCCCGCGCAAGGCGAGACCTTCACTTTCATTACGCCTTTAGGTTTCGTACAGCCCAATGACTCGCGCACATGTTAGACTCCTTGGTCCGTGTTTCAAGACGGGTCGTGAAATTGTCCAAAGCTGAAGCGCCGCTGACGGGAGCGATTATTCCGCCCGAGAGCATCCCGAGCCAACAGCGGCGCGGGTCCGGGGCCGGGCCAGGTAGGTCCGTCATCCGGGAAGAACCGCGCGCGCTTGCCGGGAGCCCGAGCGCCCAAAGGGGCGAATCGACTCCTCCAGATATACCGCCGGGCAGCCAGCCAGGACACCGGGGCTCTGCCCAACAGACGCGAACCGAGGCCCGCGGAAGGACAGGCTGCGCACCCGGGCCGTAGGCCGGCACCCAGCGGGTCGCGACGTCCTACTAGGGGAGAAGTGCGGCCCACCGCACACCGGAACGGCCCCACCCCGCGGCGAGTGGAAAGGCAACCGGACACGACCCCGCCGCGGATTGCTCCGCGCGGGCGGCCGGCCCCATCTGCCGAGGGCGGAGGCCAGTGGCCGGATGGGCGTGAATCTCACCCGTTCGACCTTTCGGACTTCTCACGTTTACCCCAGAACGGTTTCACGTACTTTTGAACTCTCTCTTCAAAGTTCTTTTCAACTTTCCCTCACGGTACTTGTTCGCTATCGGTCTCGTGGTCATATTTAGTCTCAGATGGAGTTTACCACCCACTTGGAGCTGCACTCTCAAGCAACCCGACTCGAAGGAGAGGTCCCGCCGACGCTCGCACCGGCCGCTACGGGCCTGGCACCCTCTACGGGCCGTGGCCTCATTCAAGTTGGACTTGGGCTCGGCGCGAGGCGTCGGGGTAGTGGACCCTCCCAAACACCACATGCCACGACAGGCGGCAGCCTGCGGGGTTCGGTGCTGGACTCTTCCCTGTTCGCTCGCCGCTACTGGGGGAATCCTTGTTAGTTTCTTTTCCTCCGCTTAGTAATATGCTTAAATTCAGCGGGTAGTCTCGCCTGCTCTGAGGTCGTTGTACGAGGTGTCGCACGCCACACCGCCAGCCGGCTGTGCACGCTACCGAGTAAGTACCGGTATGCGAACCGCCAGGCGACGGGCGCGCATCGCACGTTTAAGGAGGCGCGGCCGGCCCCACAGGCGGCCGCGACGCTCCCAGGTCTGCGAAGCAGGGCAAACGCCGCGCGCTTCAGTATACGTAGCCGACCCTCAGCCAGACGTGGCCCGGGAACGGAATCCATGGACCGCAATGTGCGTTCGAAACGTCGATGTTCATGTGTCCTGCAGTTCACATGTCGACGCGCAATTTGCTGCGTTCTTCATCGACCCACGAGCCGAGTGATCCACCGTCCTGGGTGATCTTTTCTTAGTTTCCACTGTCTCTTTCAAGACAGTTGCATAGGCGGGACGTAGGCGTGTGGCGGCCCCTGTTCAAGCGTTCTGTGTCCAACGGCCTCACGGCCGATGGGCGTCGTACGGCTCCACACCGGAGCGGACAGGCAGTCGGGCGAAAGTCATTCAAAACCGGCGCCAGGCGCCAGGTGCCGCAGGCCAGCCGCTCCAGC
Organism: Schistocerca americana; assembly: GCF_021461395.2. Taxonomy (NCBI): domain Eukaryota; kingdom Metazoa; phylum Arthropoda; class Insecta; order Orthoptera; family Acrididae; genus Schistocerca; species Schistocerca americana. The sequence continues at coordinate 103,011 of NW_025725308.1, read as the reverse complement.
GCTTCAGCGCTCGTACCACACAACATTGGCGTTAGTTTTGAGAAGCACGCGTGGTTCCGCACGCGGCGCACGGCTACTGCGAGCCGTACAGGTAGCGTGTTGCGCGACACGACACGCACATCGAAAGACATGCAGTCTAGTCGGTAATGATCCTTCCGCAGGTTCACCTACGGAAACCTTGTTACGACTTTTACTTCCTCTAAATGATCAAGTTTGGTCATCTTTCCGGTAGCATCGGCAACGACAGAGTCAATGCCGCGTACCAGTCCGAAGACCTCACTAAATCATTCAATCGGTAGTAGCGACGGGCGGTGTGTACAAAGGGCAGGGACGTAATCAACGCGAGCTTATGACTCGCGCTTACTGGGAATTCCTCGTTCATGGGGAACAATTGCAAGCCCCAATCCCTAGCACGAAGGAGGTTCAGCGGGTTACCCCGACCTTTCGGCCTAGGAAGACACGCTGATTCCTTCAGTGTAGCGCGCGTGCGGCCCAGAACATCTAAGGGCATCACAGACCTGTTATTGCTCAATCTCGTGCGGCTAGAAGCCGCCTGTCCCTCTAAGAAGAAAAGTAATCGCTGACAGCACGAAGGATGTCACGCGACTAGTTAGCAGGCTAGAGTCTCGTTCGTTATCGGAATTAACCAGACAAATCGCTCCACCAACTAAGAACGGCCATGCACCACCACCCACCGAATCAAGAAAGAGCTATCAATCTGTCAATCCTTCCGGTGTCCGGGCCTGGTGAGGTTTCCCGTGTTGAGTCAAATTAAGCCGCAGGCTCCACTCCTGGTGGTGCCCTTCCGTCAATTCCTTTAAGTTTCAGCTTTGCAACCATACTTCCCCCGGAACCCAAAAGCTTTGGTTTCCCGGAGGCTGCCCGCCGAGTCATCGGAGGAACTGCGGCGGATCGCTGGCTGGCATCGTTTATGGTTAGAACTAGGGCGGTATCTGATCGCCTTCGAACCTCTAACTTTCGTTCTTGATTAATGAAAACATACTTGGCAAATGCTTTCGCTTCTGTTCGTCTTGCGACGATCCAAGAATTTCACCTCTAACGTCGCAATACGAATGCCCCCGCCTGTCCCTATTAATCATTACCTCGGGTTCCGAAAACCAACAAAATAGAACCGAGGTCCTATTCCATTATTCCATGCACACAGTATTCAGGCGGGCTTGCCTGCTTTAAGCACTCTAATTTGTTCAAAGTAAACGTGCCGGCCCACCGAGACACTCACTCAAGAGCACCCTGGTAGGATTGCAACGGGGTCCGCCTCGGGACGCACGAGCACGCACGAGGCGCGTCGCACGCCTTCAGCTCGCCCCACCGGCAGGACGTCCCACGATACATGCCAGTTAAACACCGACGGGCGGTGAACCAACAGCGTGGGACACAAATCCAACTACGAGCTTTTTAACCGCAACAACTTTAATATACGCTATTGGAGCTGGAATTACCGCGGCTGCTGGCACCAGACTTGCCCTCCAATAGATACTCGTTAAAGGATTTAAAGTGTACTCATTCCGATTACGGGGCCTCGGATGAGTCCCGTATCGTTATTTTTCGTCACTACCTCCCCGTGCCGGGAGTGGGTAATTTGCGCGCCTGCTGCCTTCCTTGGATGTGGTAGCCGTTTCTCAGGCTCCCTCTCCGGAATCGAACCCTGATTCCCCGTTACCCGTTACAACCATGGTAGGCGCAGAACCTACCATCGACAGTTGATAAGGCAGACATTTGAAAGATGCGTCGCCGGTACGAGGACCGTGCGATCAGCCCAAAGTTATTCAGAGTCACCAAGGCAAACGGACCGGACGAGCCGACCGATTGGTTTTGATCTAATAAAAGCGTCCCTTCCATCTCTGGTCGGGACTCTGTTTGCATGTATTAGCTCTAGAATTACCACAGTTATCCAAGTAACGTGGGTACGATCTAAGGAACCATAACTGATTTAATGAGCCATTCGCGGTTTCACCTTAATGCGGCTTGTACTGAGACATGCATGGCTTAATCTTTGAGACAAGCATATGACTACTGGCAGGATCAACCAGGGAGCTGCGTCAACTAGAGCTGAGCAGCCGGCCGCCCGGGAGTGTGTCCCGGGGGCCCGCGCGAACACGCAAGCGTCCGCTCAATTATTCTGCAAACAGGAGGAGGCTGAGCTCCCCTGCACGATACACCTCGAAACCCTCTCAGGTCCCGGCGGCGCGCAGCGCCGTCCTAAGTACTTGGTCGGGTTCGAGAGAGGCGCAATCGCCCGGAGTTTGGCGAGTAGACGCTTTAGGTGCGACCACCCGTGCTCCCAACTGAGCTTGCCGCTGCCGACAGAGGCCCGGGAGCGTGCTGTCGTGGCATTGCCGGCGGGAGACAACACGCGCCACCTACGGTGGCCGGCAGCTCCAACGCCAGCGCCACAGAAGGACAAAAGCCCCACTTGGGTGCCGAAGCGAACTCTCCCAGCACAGCGCACGCGCCAACACGTCCGCACAGCTGCGATACAAACCACCTGCGAGAACCGCAGAGGCGACCGAGCAGCAGACGGCGTCGCGGCGCCGAGCGCCGGGCGGCGGCGCATCCTCAGCGCACACAGTCCTCAATCGGACCAGCACACTGCAGATGTCCACCGCGCTTCGCACCGGGCCCGCGAGGACCTACTTTGGCCGCACGGCGCCGCGTGCAGGGTGCGCCGGCGCGCAGCTGCGCCGCCTGCCGCCTCCGTCGGCCGGCGCGCCTGCCACTGGCCGCCCCCACCAGCCGGCTGTAGCGCGTGCGCCCACGCACCGCGCGGCCAGCACGCCGGGAGGCCCCCCCTCACCGGCCGGGGACGGTCCCACCCAGCCACCGCCGCGTATCGCTTCACACCCACATGCCATTCACGTTCGTGGGCATGGTGGGTATCGCTGAAACAACCGGTTGGTAGCTCAACCGATCGTCGCCATCACTGATTCACCTCTAGCGAGAACAACCGCACCACAACGGTTTACCAGTTGTTCATTTGCGTAACGTCACCAGCAAACGTAGACGTCCATCGCCATTTGCAAATTCAACGATTGTTGCATGCCTGTGTCAGGTGTCACGACACACTATGTCTGCCCACATACACGCAACAACATGTGCACGCTTCGCGAACACGTGGAAGGTGGCCCCCGTACGTATGCGATGTCCATTGCGCGAACGACTGTCAACCGGCCTCTGTCGCATGTCGCAGATGTGGAACGCAGTGCACCATGCTGTCACGGTGTGTGAGAAGAGACGACTACGTCTGACAACACGCGCCACTACATCAACAGACGGCTCATGCTGATCGCCATCCAGGGCATACCACACTGCAATCCGGCTCTTATAGGGAGACGACACATAGCTGAGTGCACAACAGTTGGACCGCATGGTTCGCCGTTGTTGGCGCAGTCGTTGTACGGTCACATGTACCACGATGTATCATTCAGTACATGAGGACCAATGTGCAGTACAGTGTGTGATTTGGACGTACAACATCAGCGGACAGTTGACACAGGCCGTACCACAGCGTAGGCTAAGTGCTTCGCCATGCGAATGCCAATGAACAACTGCGAAGGGCATTGAGCATGTACGTCCTGCTGCCATCCACATTACAGTGTATCGCTGCAAGGTGTTTAACATGAAGCGATACACTGGGGACCAGGCAGTGCGAGTAGCAAACTATATTGCGGGGGTTGCAGTTAGGCAACACTACACTAATTTAACGCGTCGTATGACAATTACAGAGCGGGTTAAGGCCCAACGTGTGTTGGGTTAAGGCCCAACGTGTGTTGGGTTAAGGCCCAACGTGTGTTGGGTTAAGGCCCAACGTGTGTTGGGTTAAGGCCCAACGTGTGTTGGGTTAAGGCCCAACGTGTGTTGGGTTAAGGCCCAACGTGTGTTGGGTTAAGGCCCAACGTGTGTTGGGTTAAGGCCCAACGTGTGTTGGGTTAAGGCCCAACGTGTGTTGGGTTAAGGCCCAACGTGTGTTGGGTTAAGGCCCAACGTGTGTTGGGTTAAGGCCCAACGTGTGTTGGGTTAAGGCCCAACGTGTGTTGGGTTAAGGCCCAACGTGTGTTGGGTTAAGGCCCAACGTGGGTTGGGTTAAGGCGCAACGTGGGTTGGGTTAAGGCCCAACGTGGGTTGGGTTAAGGCGCAACGTGGGTTGGGTTAAGGCGCAACGTGGGTTGGGTTAAGGCGCAACGTGGGTTAGGTTAAGGCGCAACGTGGGTTAGGTTAAGGCGCAACGTAGGTTAGGTTAAGGCGCAATATAGGTTAGGTTAAGGCGCAATATAGGTTAGGTTAAGGCGCAATATAGGTTAGGTTAAGGCGCAATATAGGTTAGGTTAAGGCGCAATATAGGTTAGGTTAAGGCGCAATATAGGTTAGGTTAAGGCGCAACGTAGGTTAGGTTAAGGCGCAACATAGGTTAGGTTAAGGCGCAACATAGGTTAGGTTAAGGCGCAACATGGGTTAGGTTAAGGCGCAATATAGGTTAGGTTAAGGCACAATATGGGTTAGGTTAAGGCACAATATGGGTTAGGTTAAGGCACAATATGGGTTAGGTTAAGGCACAATATGGGTTAGGTTAAGGCACAATATGGGTTAGGTTAAGGCACAATATGGGTTAGGTTAAGGCACAATATGGGTTAGGTTAAGGCACAATATGGGTTAGGTTAAGGCACAATATGGGTTAGGTTAAGGCACAATATGGGTTAGGTTAAGGCACAATATGGGTTAGGTTAAGGCACAATATGGGTTAGGTTAAGGCACAATATGGGTTAGGTTAAGGCACAATATGGGTTAGGTTAAGGCACAATATGGGTTAGGTTAAGGCACAATATGGGTTAGGTTAAGGCACAATATGGGTTAGGTTAAGGCACAATATGGGTTAGGTTAAGGCACAATATGGGTTAGGTTAAGGCACAATATGGGTTAGGTTAAGGCACAATATGGGTTAGGTTAAGGCACAATATGGGTTAGGTTAAGGCACAATATGGGTTAGGTTAAGGCACAATATGGGTTAGGTTAAGGCACAATATGGGTTAGGTTAAGGCACAATATGGGTTAGGTTAAGGCACAATATGGGTTAGGTTAAGGCACAATATGGGTTAGGTTAAGGCACAATATGGGTTAGGTTAAGGCACAACGTGGGTTAGGTTAAGGCACAACGTGGGTTAGGTTAAGGCACAACGTGGGTTAGGTTAAGGCACAACGTGGGTTAGGTTAAGGCACAACGTGGGTTAGGTTAAGGCACAACGTGGGTTAGGTTAAGGCACAACGTGGGTTAGGTTAAGGCACAACGTGGGTTAGGTTAAGGCACAACGTGGGTTAGGTTAAGGCACAACGTGGGTTAGGTTAAGGCACAATACGGGTTAGGTTAAGGCACAATACGGGTTAGGTTAAGGCACAATACGGGTTAGGTTAAGGCACAATACGGGTTAGGTTAAGGCACAATACGGGTTAGGTTAAGGCACAATACGGGTTAGGTTAAGGCACAATACGGGTTAGGTTAAGGCACAATACGGGTTAGGTTAAGGCACAATACGGGTTAGGTTAAGGCACAATACGGGTTAGGTTAAGGCACAATACGGGTTAGGTTAAGGCACAATACGGGTTAGGTTAAGGCACAATACGGGTTAGGTTAAGGCACAATACGGGTTAGGTTAAGGCACAATACGGGTTAGGTTAAGGCACAATACGGGTTAGGTTAAGGCACAATACGGGTTAGGTTAAGGCACAATACGGGTTAGGTTAAGGCACAATACGGGTTAGGTTAAGGCACAATACGGGTTAGGTTAAGGCACAATATGGGTTAGGTTAAGGCACAATATGGGTTAGGTTAAGGCACAATATGGGTTAGGTTAAGGCACAATATGGGTTAGGTTAAGGCACAATATGGGTTAGGTTAAGGCACAATATGGGTTAGGTTAAGGCACAATATGGGTTAGGTTAAGGCACAATATGGGTTAGGTTAAGGCACAATATGGGTTAGGTTAAGGCACAACGTGGGTTAGGTTAAGGCACAACGTGGGTTAGGTTAAGGCACAACGTGGGTTAGGTTAAGGCACAACGTGGGTTAGGTTAAGGCACAACGTGGGTTAGGTTAAGGCACAACGTGGGTTAGGTTAAGGCACAACGTGGGTTAGGTTAAGGCACAACGTGGGTTAGGTTAAGGCACAACGTGGGTTAGGTTAAGGCACAACGTGGGTTAGGTTAAGGCACAATACGGGTTAGGTTAAGGCACAATACGGGTTAGGTTAAGGCACAATACGGGTTAGGTTAAGGCACAATACGGGTTAGGTTAAGGCACAATACGGGTTAGGTTAAGGCACAATACGGGTTAGGTTAAGGCACAATACGGGTTAGGTTAAGGCACAATACGGGTTAGGTTAAGGCACAATACGGGTTAGGTTAAGGCACAATACGGGTTAGGTTAAGGCACAACGTGGGTTAGGTTAAGGCACAACGTGGGTTAGGTTAAGGCACAACGTGGGTTAGGTTAAGGCACAACGTGGGTTAGGTTAAGGCACAACGTGGGTTAGGTTAAGGCACAACGTGGGTTAGGTTAAGGCACAACGTGGGTTAGGTTAAGGCACAATACGGGTTAGGTTAAGGCACAATACGGGTTAGGTTAAGGCACAATACGGGTTAGGTTAAGGCACAATACGGGTTAGGTTAAGGCACAATACGGGTTAGGTTAAGGGACAATACGGGTTAGGTTAAGGCACAATACGGGTTAGGTTAAGGCACAATACGGGTTAGGTTAAGGCACAATACGGGTTAGGTTAAGGTACACATTGTTGTAAGGAAAGGTGTTTTGGGGGGGGGGGGGGCCGGTTTGTTGATTGTGATTATCGTAAGTAAATGACTGCGGCATCATCTGATTTGCCACGTCAGGGTGCACCTTTGGCTCATAACAGGCGGCGCTCTGATTCCATGCTTGTGGCAGACCTGTGTCTTTCATTCCTGCCATTGTTTGTGTGCTGTGACAGGAGGCAGTATTGTGATGTTGGGTGTACCCCTGTGTAGGACATGTGTGGGTGTTGGTGGCTTAGCTGAGCAATGGTGGTTGTCGGAAGGGTGGGATATTCTGTTTTGTGAGTGGACCTCCCGGTCTGGTTATGATAGTGTGGATAGTCTAATGTGGCGGAGAGGATGCACTGGGTGTTGTTCCATGCTGGTGCTTACATATTGTCTCTGTGCCTGTTACAGGCAGAGAGTAGTGCGTGATAAGAGTGTCTGGCTGACGTGTGGTTGTGATTGTGAGCAGAGTCTTTCAGCATGTATACGGACAGTTGTATACATTATCTGTATTTTGATGGCTCTATCTATTACTAATCAGCGCCGTGTATACGTTTCATCCGGTTCCAGTCGAAACTGTTGTATCTCTGTACATTAGTGACACGGCGAGGCCGCCATGTAGTTACTCGTCTCGGCAGCTTCCACCGGTGTATGGCAAATGATTATAAGGAATCAGTCTAGTCGTCAATACCGATAGTGTGACGTCACATGTCTGGGGTGGGGGACGCTGCGCCCTTCCGGTGGGTCATGGCCTAGAAAGACTCTTCCCACGCAGGGGGGCTTGGACTGTCATTGACTCTTCCGAGTAATATACTTGCCGTACGTTTTTGCGACTGCGAGTGCAACGCTCACCGGTACCGACATGGATGGAGCGCCTCCTAGCTGACCGCTGAGCATCTGCATTCGTACAGAGAGCAACGCGATCGCGTCTGTAGCTCGTAAGTGGTACAGCTCGCAGCTCATGTATAGGGACAGCGGGAATGTCGCATATTGGACATAACTCTTCATGAAACGCACGTTATAGGGGTGGATTGCACATTGCGCGTGCGAGCAAAGTCCGCCGTTCATCCGCTGGAGTTGCGGGTTGGGCGGTTGGGGTGGGGCACGAACGGGTGCAGGTGGAGTGATTGCCGGTCCACGACTTCGTGCGGCAGAGGCGCTGGCGTTGGGGTGCTGTTGTCGACAGAGGATGCAGGCTTTGTGGGTGGGG
>NW_025725308.1:80000-87500 GCF_021461395.2 Schistocerca americana | reverse complement strand
GAAGACACGCTGATTCCTTCAGTGTAGCGCGCGTGCGGCCCAGAACATCTAAGGGCATCACAGACCTGTTATTGCTCAATCTCGTGCGGCTAGAAGCCGCCTGTCCCTCTAAGAAGAAAAGTAATCGCTGACAGCACGAAGGATGTCACGCGACTAGTTAGCAGGCTAGAGTCTCGTTCGTTATCGGAATTAACCAGACAAATCGCTCCACCAACTAAGAACGGCCATGCACCACCACCCACCGAATCAAGAAAGAGCTATCAATCTGTCAATCCTTCCGGTGTCCGGGCCTGGTGAGGTTTCCCGTGTTGAGTCAAATTAAGCCGCAGGCTCCACTCCTGGTGGTGCCCTTCCGTCAATTCCTTTAAGTTTCAGCTTTGCAACCATACTTCCCCCGGAACCCAAAAGCTTTGGTTTCCCGGAGGCTGCCCGCCGAGTCATCGGAGGAACTGCGGCGGATCGCTGGCTGGCATCGTTTATGGTTAGAACTAGGGCGGTATCTGATCGCCTTCGAACCTCTAACTTTCGTTCTTGATTAATGAAAACATACTTGGCAAATGCTTTCGCTTCTGTTCGTCTTGCGACGATCCAAGAATTTCACCTCTAACGTCGCAATACGAATGCCCCCGCCTGTCCCTATTAATCATTACCTCGGGTTCCGAAAACCAACAAAATAGAACCGAGGTCCTATTCCATTATTCCATGCACACAGTATTCAGGCGGGCTTGCCTGCTTTAAGCACTCTAATTTGTTCAAAGTAAACGTGCCGGCCCACCGAGACACTCACTCAAGAGCACCCTGGTAGGATTGCAACGGGGTCCGCCTCGGGACGCACGAGCACGCACGAGGCGCGTCGCACGCCTTCAGCTCGCCCCACCGGCAGGACGTCCCACGATACATGCCAGTTAAACACCGACGGGCGGTGAACCAACAGCGTGGGACACAAATCCAACTACGAGCTTTTTAACCGCAACAACTTTAATATACGCTATTGGAGCTGGAATTACCGCGGCTGCTGGCACCAGACTTGCCCTCCAATAGATACTCGTTAAAGGATTTAAAGTGTACTCATTCCGATTACGGGGCCTCGGATGAGTCCCGTATCGTTATTTTTCGTCACTACCTCCCCGTGCCGGGAGTGGGTAATTTGCGCGCCTGCTGCCTTCCTTGGATGTGGTAGCCGTTTCTCAGGCTCCCTCTCCGGAATCGAACCCTGATTCCCCGTTACCCGTTACAACCATGGTAGGCGCAGAACCTACCATCGACAGTTGATAAGGCAGACATTTGAAAGATGCGTCGCCGGTACGAGGACCGTGCGATCAGCCCAAAGTTATTCAGAGTCACCAAGGCAAACGGACCGGACGAGCCGACCGATTGGTTTTGATCTAATAAAAGCGTCCCTTCCATCTCTGGTCGGGACTCTGTTTGCATGTATTAGCTCTAGAATTACCACAGTTATCCAAGTAACGTGGGTACGATCTAAGGAACCATAACTGATTTAATGAGCCATTCGCGGTTTCACCTTAATGCGGCTTGTACTGAGACATGCATGGCTTAATCTTTGAGACAAGCATATGACTACTGGCAGGATCAACCAGGGAGCTGCGTCAACTAGAGCTGAGCAGCCGGCCGCCCGGGAGTGTGTCCCGGGGGCCCGCGCGAACACGCAAGCGTCCGCTCAATTATTCTGCAAACAGGAGGAGGCTGAGCTCCCCTGCACGATACACCTCGAAACCCTCTCAGGTCCCGGCGGCGCGCAGCGCCGTCCTAAGTACTTGGTCGGGTTCGAGAGAGGCGCAATCGCCCGGAGTTTGGCGAGTAGACGCTTTAGGTGCGACCACCCGTGCTCCCAACTGAGCTTGCCGCTGCCGACAGAGGCCCGGGAGCGTGCTGTCGTGGCATTGCCGGCGGGAGACAACACGCGCCACCTACGGTGGCCGGCAGCTCCAACGCCAGCGCCACAGAAGGACAAAAGCCCCACTTGGGTGCCGAAGCGAACTCTCCCAGCACAGCGCACGCGCCAACACGTCCGCACAGCTGCGATACAAACCACCTGCGAGAACCGCAGAGGCGACCGAGCAGCAGACGGCGTCGCGGCGCCGAGCGCCGGGCGGCGGCGCATCCTCAGCGCACACAGTCCTCAATCGGACCAGCACACTGCAGATGTCCACCGCGCTTCGCACCGGGCCCGCGAGGACCTACTTTGGCCGCACGGCGCCGCGTGCAGGGTGCGCCGGCGCGCAGCTGCGCCGCCTGCCGCCTCCGTCGGCCGGCGCGCCTGCCACTGGCCGCCCCCACCAGCCGGCTGTAGCGCGTGCGCCCACGCACCGCGCGGCCAGCACGCCGGGAGGCCCCCCCTCACCGGCCGGGGACGGTCCCACCCAGCCACCGCCGCGTATCGCTTCACACCCACATGCCATTCACGTTCGTGGGCATGGTGGGTATCGCTGAAACAACCGGTTGGTAGCTCAACCGATCGTCGCCATCACTGATTCACCTCTAGCGAGAACAACCGCACCACAACGGTTTACCAGTTGTTCATTTGCGTAACGTCACCAGCAAACGTAGACGTCCATCGCCATTTGCAAATTCAACGATTGTTGCATGCCTGTGTCAGGTGTCACGACACACTATGTCTGCCCACATACACGCAACAACATGTGCACGCTTCGCGAACACGTGGAAGGTGGCCCCCGTACGTATGCGATGTCCATTGCGCGAACGACTGTCAACCGGCCTCTGTCGCATGTCGCAGATGTGGAACGCAGTGCACCATGCTGTCACGGTGTGTGAGAAGAGACGACTACGTCTGACAACACGCGCCACTACATCAACAGACGGCTCATGCTGATCGCCATCCAGGGCATACCACACTGCAATCCGGCTCTTATAGGGAGACGACACATAGCTGAGTGCACAACAGTTGGACCGCATGGTTCGCCGTTGTTGGCGCAGTCGTTGTACGGTCACATGTACCACGATGTATCATTCAGTACATGAGGACCAATGTGCAGTACAGTGTGTGATTTGGACGTACAACATCAGCGGACAGTTGACACAGGCCGTACCACAGCGTAGGCTAAGTGCTTCGCCATGCGAATGCCAATGAACAACTGCGAAGGGCATTGAGCATGTACGTCCTGCTGCCATCCACATTACAGTGTATCGCTGCAAGGTGTTTAACATGAAGCGATACACTGGGGACCAGGCAGTGCGAGTAGCAAACTATATTGCGGGGGTTGCAGTTAGGCAACACTACACTAATTTAACGCGTCGTATGACAATTACAGAGCGGGTTAAGGCCCAACGTGTGTTGGGTTAAGGCCCAACGTGTGTTGGGTTAAGGCCCAACGTGTGTTGGGTTAAGGCCCAACGTGTGTTGGGTTAAGGCCCAACGTGTGTTGGGTTAAGGCCCAACGTGTGTTGGGTTAAGGCCCAACGTGTGTTGGGTTAAGGCCCAACGTGTGTTGGGTTAAGGCCCAACGTGTGTTGGGTTAAGGCCCAACGTGTGTTGGGTTAAGGCCCAACGTGTGTTGGGTTAAGGCCCAACGTGTGTTGGGTTAAGGCCCAACGTGTGTTGGGTTAAGGCCCAACGTGTGTTGGGTTAAGGCCCAACGTGTGTTGGGTTAAGGCCCAACGTGGGTTGGGTTAAGGCGCAACGTGGGTTGGGTTAAGGCCCAACGTGGGTTGGGTTAAGGCGCAACGTGGGTTGGGTTAAGGCGCAACGTGGGTTGGGTTAAGGCGCAACGTGGGTTAGGTTAAGGCGCAACGTGGGTTAGGTTAAGGCGCAACGTGGGTTAGGTTAAGGCGCAATATAGGTTAGGTTAAGGCGCAATATAGGTTAGGTTAAGGCGCAATATAGGTTAGGTTAAGGCGCAATATAGGTTAGGTTAAGGCGCAATATAGGTTAGGTTAAGGCGCAATATAGGTTAGGTTAAGGCGCAACGTAGGTTAGGTTAAGGCGCAACATAGGTTAGGTTAAGGCGCAACATAGGTTAGGTTAAGGCGCAACATGGGTTAGGTTAAGGCGCAATATAGGTTAGGTTAAGGCACAATATGGGTTAGGTTAAGGCACAATATGGGTTAGGTTAAGGCACAATATGGGTTAGGTTAAGGCACAATATGGGTTAGGTTAAGGCACAATATGGGTTAGGTTAAGGCACAATATGGGTTAGGTTAAGGCACAATATGGGTTAGGTTAAGGCACAATATGGGTTAGGTTAAGGCACAATATGGGTTAGGTTAAGGCACAATATGGGTTAGGTTAAGGCACAATATGGGTTAGGTTAAGGCACAATATGGGTTAGGTTAAGGCACAATATGGGTTAGGTTAAGGCACAATATGGGTTAGGTTAAGGCACAATATGGGTTAGGTTAAGGCACAATATGGGTTAGGTTAAGGCACAATATGGGTTAGGTTAAGGCACAATATGGGTTAGGTTAAGGCACAATATGGGTTAGGTTAAGGCACAATATGGGTTAGGTTAAGGCACAATATGGGTTAGGTTAAGGCACAATATGGGTTAGGTTAAGGCACAATATGGGTTAGGTTAAGGCACAATATGGGTTAGGTTAAGGCACAATATGGGTTAGGTTAAGGCACAATATGGGTTAGGTTAAGGCACAATATGGGTTAGGTTAAGGCACAATATGGGTTAGGTTAAGGCACAATATGGGTTAGGTTAAGGCACAATATGGGTTAGGTTAAGGCACAATGTGGGTTAGGTTAAGGCACAACGTGGGTTAGGTTAAGGCACAACGTGGGTTAGGTTAAGGCACAACGTGGGTTAGGTTAAGGCACAACGTGGGTTAGGTTAAGGCACAACGTGGGTTAGGTTAAGGCACAACGTGGGTTAGGTTAAGGCACAACGTGGGTTAGGTTAAGGCACAACGTGGGTTAGGTTAAGGCACAACGTGGGTTAGGTTAAGGCACAATACGGGTTAGGTTAAGGCACAATACGGGTTAGGTTAAGGCACAATACGGGTTAGGTTAAGGCACAATACGGGTTAGGTTAAGGCACAATACGGGTTAGGTTAAGGCACAATACGGGTTAGGTTAAGGCACAATACGGGTTAGGTTAAGGCACAATACGGGTTAGGTTAAGGCACAATACGGGTTAGGTTAAGGCACAATACGGGTTAGGTTAAGGCACAATACGGGTTAGGTTAAGGCACAATACGGGTTAGGTTAAGGCACAATACGGGTTAGGTTAAGGCACAATACGGGTTAGGTTAAGGCACAATACGGGTTAGGTTAAGGCACAATACGGGTTAGGTTAAGGCACAATACGGGTTAGGTTAAGGCACAATACGGGTTAGGTTAAGGCACAATACGGGTTAGGTTAAGGCACAATATGGGTTAGGTTAAGGCACAATATGGGTTAGGTTAAGGCACAATATGGGTTAGGTTAAGGCACAATATGGGTTAGGTTAAGGCACAATATGGGTTAGGTTAAGGCACAATATGGGTTAGGTTAAGGCACAATATGGGTTAGGTTAAGGCACAATATGGGTTAGGTTAAGGCACAATATGGGTTAGGTTAAGGCACAATATGGGTTAGGTTAAGGCACAATATGGGTTAGGTTAAGGCACAATATGGGTTAGGTTAAGGCACAATATGGGTTAGGTTAAGGCACAACGTGGGTTAGGTTAAGGCACAACGTGGGTTAGGTTAAGGCACAACGTGGGTTAGGTTAAGGCACAACGTGGGTTAGGTTAAGGCACAACGTGGGTTAGGTTAAGGCACAACGTGGGTTAGGTTAAGGCACAACGTGGGTTAGGTTAAGGCACAACGTGGGTTAGGTTAAGGCACAACGTGGGTTAGGTTAAGGCACAACGTGGGTTAGGTTAAGGCACAATACGGGTTAGGTTAAGGCACAATACGGGTTAGGTTAAGGCACAATACGGGTTAGGTTAAGGCACAATACGGGTTAGGTTAAGGCACAATACGGGTTAGGTTAAGGCACAATACGGGTTAGGTTAAGGCACAATACGGGTTAGGTTAAGGCACAATACGGGTTAGGTTAAGGCACAATACGGGTTAGGTTAAGGCACAACGTGGGTTAGGTTAAGGCACAACGTGGGTTAGGTTAAGGCACAACGTGGGTTAGGTTAAGGCACAACGTGGGTTAGGTTAAGGCACAACGTGGGTTAGGTTAAGGCACAACGTGGGTTAGGTTAAGGCACAACGTGGGTTAGGTTAAGGCACAATACGGGTTAGGTTAAGGCACAATACGGGTTAGGTTAAGGCACAATACGGGTTAGGTTAAGGCACAATACGGGTTAGGTTAAGGCACAATACGGGTTAGGTTAAGGGACAATACGGGTTAGGTTAAGGCACAATACGGGTTAGGTTAAGGCACAATACGGGTTAGGTTAAGGCACAATACGGGTTAGGTTAAGGTACACATTGTTGTAAGGAAAGGTGTTTTGGGGGGGGGGGGGGCCGGTTTGTTGATTGTGATTATCGTAAGTAAATGACTGCGGCATCATCTGATTTGCCACGTCAGGGTGCACCTTTGGCTCATAACAGGCGGCGCTCTGATTCCATGCTTGTGGCAGACCTGTGTCTTTCATTCCTGCCATTGTTTGTGTGCTGTGACAGGAGGCAGTATTGTGATGTTGGGTGTACCCCTGTGTAGGACATGTGTGGGTGTTGGTGGCTTAGCTGAGCAATGGTGGTTGTCGGAAGGGTGGGATATTCTGTTTTGTGAGTGGACCTCCCGGTCTGGTTATGATAGTGTGGATAGTCTAATGTGGCGGAGAGGATGCACTGGGTGTTGTTCCATGCTGGTGCTTACATATTGTCTCTGTGCCTGTTACAGGCAGAGAGTAGTGCGTGATAAGAGTGTCTGGCTGACGTGTGGTTGTGATTGTGAGCAGAGTCTTTCAGCATGTATACGGACAGTTGTATACATTATCTGTATTTTGATGGCTCTATCTATTACTAATCAGCGCCGTGTATACGTTTCATCCGGTTCCAGTCGAAACTGTTGTATCTCTGTACATTAGTGACACGGCGAGGCCGCCATGTAGTTACTCGTCTCGGCAGCTTCCACCGGTGTATGGCAAATGATTATAAGGAATCAGTCTAGTCGTCAATACCGATAGTGTGACGTCACATGTCTGGGGTGGGGGACGCTGCGCCCTTCCGGTGGGTCATGGCCTAGAAAGACTCTTCCCACGCAGGGGGGCTTGGACTGTCATTGACTCTTCCGAGTAATATACTTGCCGTACGTTTTTGCGACTGCGAGTGCAACGCTCACCGGTACCGACATGGATGGAGCGCCTCCTAGCTGACCGCTGAGCATCTGCATTCGTACAGAGAGCAACGCGATCGCGTCTGTAGCTCGTAAGTGGTACAGCTCGCAGCTCATGTATAGGGACAGCGGGAATGTCGCATATTGGACATAACTCTTCATGAAACGCACGTTATAGGGGTGGATTGCACATTGCGCGTGCGAGCAAAGTCCGCCGTTCATCCGCTGGAGTTGCGGGTT